>NC_059477.1:44425599-44725599 GCF_018139145.2 Gymnogyps californianus
CTTTGCCCCCCCAGTCCCCATCTTGCGGTCCATCCACTCGAGAGGTGTGGGAAGAGAGATTGCCAGTGAAGACTGAGACAAAAAAGTTGAGTACCTCAGCCTTCTCCTCATCTGTTGTTACCAGTTTGCCAGTCTTGCTCATCAGGGGGAGTATGCTTTCTTTGACCTTCCTTTTCTGGCTGACACACCTGTAGAAGCCCTTCTTATTCTTTGCATCCCTTGCCAAGTTCAGCTCCAGCTGCACCTTTGCCTTCCTGGCCCCATCCCTACACAACCGGACAGTGTCCCTATACTCTTCCCGGGATACCTGTCCCTGCTTCCACTGCCTGTGCATTTCCTTCTTGCCCTTTAGTTTAATCAGCAGGTCTCAACTCAGCCATGTGCTCTCCTTCCTTCCTTTCCTGATTTCTTACACCTGGGGATCAAGAGCTCTTGCACTCTATGGAAAGCGTCCTTAAAGATCTGCCAGCTCTCTTCTGCTTCCTTGTCCCTGAGGGCAGTTTCCCAGGGGATCCTATTGACTAACTCCTTGAAGAGCTGCAAGTTTGCTTTCCTAAAATTCAGGGTCCAGACTTTACTCTTCGCCTGACCCATATCCCTCAGGACTGCGAACTCTACGAGCGCACGATCACCTCAGCCTAGGCTGCCTACAATCTTGACGTCACCAATTAGCTCACTTACATTGGTGACCAACAGGTCCAGTATCGCATCCCCTCTGGTAGGGCTGTCTGTTACCTGGCTTAAGAAGTTACCCTCAATGCACTCCAGGAGTCTCCTGGATTGCCTACAGCTCACCGTGCTACTTTTCCAGCAAATGTCAGGGTGGTTGAAGTCCCCCAGCAGGATGAGAGCCTGTGATCATGATGCCTCCTGTAGCTGGAGTAAGAAGGCTTCGTCAGTAGGCTCCCCTTGATCGGGTAGCCTGTAGTAGACACCAACTACAAGGTTCTCTTTTTTGCCTCAGTCTCTGATTCTTACGCATAAGCTTTCAACCTGCTCATGGCTAGTCTTCAGAGACAGCTCTTCACACTCTGTTTCTTGATGTAGAGGGCAACGCCTCTGCCCCTCCTTCCTCGCCTGTCCCTTCTGAACAGCCTGTAGCCATCGATAGCCGCGCTCAAGTCGTGGGATTCGTCCCACCAAGTTTCAGGAATGGCAACTAGGTTGTAGCTTTCTAGCAGCACGGTGGCTTCCAACTCCTCCTGTTTGTTGCCCATGCTGCGTGCATTGGTGTAGAGGCACTTCAGGTGGGCTGTTGGCTGTGTCACCTTCTTAGAGGAACACACCTTAATTCCTTTGAGGTATTTCACTGGTGTTTCCCTGTTGGCTCCTATGACCTCAGGAGCCCCTGGCTCATCTCCATAGGACTTCAAGTGTGCTGCAGTGTACCCAGCACGTCTCAGAGCAACAGCCTGAGGGCCCTCACTAGGATCCTGTCCCTCTAACCTTGGCGTGTCATCCCACAGCTTGTCACGGGCAAGCCTGATACTATCCCCCTCCCCCTTTAAGTCTAGTTTAAAGCTCCATCAATGAGCCCCGCTTCCACTTTGAGAAAGGTGAATCCCATCTGACGCCAGCAAGCCTGGTGCCGTGTAGTTGTTTTTCTTTCCTTTTGGAATCTGATAATTAGAATTTTTAGGTCTTGTAGTACTGGGAGGCATATGCCATTTAAAGTAAGATTGAGCAAGTTAGAATGCACTTTCTACTACAGTACGGCTAGCTTCTGTAATGTTTTTATTTTGGTCTGTGCCGTGAGGTTTTCTTCAGAGGCAGAAAGTGTCCTCTCTGTAGCACCTTGAGCTGGTTATTTACTGCCTCTGCTGGGAGTTTGATCCAGGGTGAGTTGTTGGGAGAAAGGGAACATACTTGAACCATCCTAAGAGATTTACAGTTGCATTTCCTGCTATTCCCATCGCCCTCCCTCAGTATGTTAGATACATTTCAAGGCATTTCTCTTCTTTTGAGTGTGAGTGAGGGTTATCCCTTAAAAGCAGTATGTGCAGTATATTGGCCTACAGGATGGATAAACTCAAAGGGAATAGTGTACCGTAAATGGTACAATGTGAAATGCATGTCATACCTGTGGTCAGTGGCACGAAGTCTAGTTGAAGGCCAGTAACTAGTGGTGTACCTCAGGGGTCAATACTGAGTCTAATCCTGCCCAACGTCTTCATTAATCACAGAATGGTTGAGGGTGGAAGGCACCACGGGAAGTCACCTTGTCCAACCCCCCTGCTCAAGAAGGGTTATCTAGAGCCGGTTGCCCAGTACCATGTCCAGACGGCTCTTGAATACGTCCAAGGAGGGAGACTCCACAACCTGCCTGGGCAACTTGTGCCAGTGCTTGGTCACCCTCACAGTGAGAAAGTATTCCTGATGTTCAGAGAGAACCTCCTGTGTTTCAGTTTGTGCCCATTGCCTCTTTATCGATTGGATTCCTCTTTGCACCCATTATTTTTTCCACTGACTTTTTTTAGGCTCACATTTCTTCTCTCTTTGAGCTGCTATGGAGGGTTTCTTTTAGCACTGCACCTGTTCAAGATCCTGTAAATGTTGTGTTTTATTATTACCGTATTTTTCTTAAGAAAGACCCAGTTCTCTTGCAACAATGTCATTGTCTTCACTTGCAGTAGGCTCCCCCCCCCGACGATCAGCTTTATGAAACCAAACTCTTTCATAATTACGCTCTTGTATTTTTGGTTCTGGTTGCCTTACACCACTAAGCTGGATCACTTGGGGGGAGGGAAGCATCCAGAGCTGGATGAGACATGCTCTGTGAACTTCAGCAAGGCTTCAGGTAGACTATTTCTTCCTTGTTCATGTGGTGATACCAGCTGAATTTTAATAAAGTCACTATTGTTCTGCAAGACTTAAGAGATTTTAAAATGCTTGTAAGTAAAATTTATCATACAACATACCAACAATACACAACACTGAATAGTTTTAGAGGAAACATTAATGTTTCAAAGCCAGGCAGAAGTTAGGGAATACCAAATTAAGAATGTCTCTGCAGCTCTAATTAGACTTCCCATTCTTCTATATATATACACATTATGTTTCAGCCTTAAATTATATGATTGAACACTGTTTTCTGCACTAAATGCTCTAACTGAACCTGTGAATGCCTGCTAGTAACGCTAAAAGCTACAATACCCTTGAGTACAGTTACCTCAATTGCAACGTACTAAAATGAGCTGAGAAAATTTTCATTTTAAGGAGCTGTCCAATTACATATAAGAATGGGCTCCAAAGAACATAAGACCTTCAAATTGTAATATTAATGTGAAATTTATATATCTAGGTTTCTGGAACAAATGACCAGTGTCTGACTATGAAGCACAAAGTCTGTGTTAGTTCCAAATACATGGACCAGTATCTTATGGTGTGAAGTGGCTGGAAGGATTTGAGACAAATCAGAACAGTTGTTTTCAGATTTTTTTTTTTTTTAAGAGTTTTGTGCTAAAATTAGAAAGATCCTTTTTAGAATGGTGATCAAGAACATAGGAAAGAGAACAATGGAGCTGGAGTCTACGGTTTGCCGGAAGAAATAACAATGAAGACTTCTCAGAGTTTGGCTGATAGATATGAAATGTATATCACAGCTGTCCTGTAACAGTACTGTACTTTACACAGCTGTGTGATTCAGAAAACATCAAAGAAGCCTGGTCTTTGAGCAAAGAACATTCACTACAGCACTTTTAATTATTTTGTATAGCCAAAGTACATGCAGTGCACACTGGATGTGCATGTTTTTACAGCCATTGCAGCCTACATGATATGCACAAGGAGGAACCTATTCTGAAAGAATACTTAATAAACTTGGGAAGTGAATCATTCCAATTTTAGGAAAAATACGTTTAAGGTGTTTGAGCAGTCTATTGCCTTTTTTGTTTAATGTGCAAATTTTAATCTTGTACTGTTATGAGAAATAATATTTTTAAATACCTTTTTCCATACCTAATAAAGAGCAATATTTTATAGGGATAGAGGGAAGTTAGCTGTCTGTAACATTAGAATATCTGTAATAATTCAAATAGTGCTTTTATACATAATTTTTAATGTAAAGTCACTCTTACCTTGTACCTATTTCAAACTATGGAAGATATTCTTAGGTTCTTGATCTGTTAATACTGTTTGAAGATGAATTTGATTTCCAAAACCATAAAGTGTTCATATGACTCTCTCAAAAAAAACCCAGAGACTGTTTAATCAGAAAATTACATTCTTCCTCATGGACTAAATTTCTATAAGAGATACCAGTTGTTAAAGAAAGGAAAGCCGCTTAAATCTTCAGAGTTTCAACCCTTTTTTTACGTTTTTTTTTTTCCTTTTTATCTACAGTTTCATAACTAGCTATTTGATAACTAGTTACAGCTTTCTGATGAACCTTTTGGAGCCTGTGTATTCCTCTTGGCTGAAGTCTGACACCACAGAAAACAGGTGTGGGGAGGGCTTTTCAAAGGTCTTTTAGTACATCCTCCAGCTTACAGATCCGATCCATTTGAAAGATTTCCATTATTAAGCAACTTTTGATAGAATTGGAAGAAAAATAAGCTTTAAAGTTTACAGTCTTTTTTCATGCCTGAAGCAGAAGCTTGTGAGGTTTACGGCTTGTCTTGTGGGTTTTGTTTTGGTTTTGTCCCCATCCACTAACAACTGTCATGCAAATGAAATATGTCAACTTGTCTGGATCTTTCATCCTCAGCCCAACACTTCTTACTCCAGCCACAACCAGTTGTGTGGTTTTTTTTTCTTGCAGATGTCTGTTGCAGAGATAAGTATTCCACTCTTTCCTTATGGGCTGGCAGTTTTCCTGTAGTTTGTTGTCTGTACCGCTAGGAAGTTTTTTCTTAGTGTCTAAGCTAAATTTTGTCTGCTGCAAAGCAGACTCATATTACTTGGTCTATCAAGAGTTGATATATAGGATAGATTGTTCCATTCTGTGTAACAGTCTTAAAATATATAACAGGCTAATGTAGCTAGGTTTCTCCTTAAGTCTTCTGCTCTTAAAAACAAACAACCTTTTCAGTCTCTTAAGTTGCAGTGTCTAGACCGCCGATCTCTGGCGTTGTCTTCTCTGTTCCCTCCACCTGGTCCAGATCTGAATTCTGGTGCCTGCAATGGGATGTAGGCTCCTCCAGAGGCCTCATTAGTACCAGATAGAGTGGAATGATGACTTTCTTTGTTTTAAAGGCAGTGTTGGTCTTCATACAACTTAATAAGTGGTTTATTTTCTCATATCATCAGATGGGCTGTTTCCAGCTGACCATGTCTGAGTCTCTCAGAAAGATAATTCTTCCTGTTTTTGTAACAGTGTACCTGAGGACGTGACTTGTCGTTTTTCCTTGTTACTGCTTTTTGTGAAAGCTGTTGTACAAGGGAGAAGTGCTTCTTTTTTCCTTTGCAAAGCTGGAAGGCATAAGTACTGGGAAAGGGGAAACGGTTGGGGAACACACATGATGAGTGAGAGTGGAGATACAGTACTTAACTATCTTTCTCGTCCCCCCAGTAATTGGCTGTTGGAGAACATGAAGTATATGGTATTTCAAAGGAAGTAACCAGGGCTGCAGTTAAATTTTTGGTTCAGGTTGTTCTGTTTTAAACTTCTTTTTCTAGTTGTCAGTGCTGTTTGTTAATCTCAGAAAATTCTTTCCTGTTGTGGATTGTCTGTCTAGCTCATCCAGACAAGCGAGGAAGGGAGAATGTTTCCTCATGTTGCATTTAGCTTTTCCTTCTCATGGTCTTGTGGTTGAGTTTTAGGAGATACTTTCTTATTTTCAAAAAATTAAGCATTGTTCAGGGGAGTGTCGTTAACCATGTTCTTTCAATCCAGCCTTTTCTACATTGCTGGACGGATGTATTGAGAGCTGGCATATAGCCTTTGCCTGTAGAATATGATTGAGTCACTGGTATTATAAGCACATAGAGTATATGTTTAAAAAAACTGCTTCACTCTTCCCAACTGGCATTCAACATTCTAGTATAGTGTGATGCTTATTTTCAGAAATTTATTTGTGGTTTGTATTCCATAAATAATCATAATTTTCTTCCTTTTAGTTTGTTTAGATTTTTAGTTAGATGATCCAGTTTTGGGGGTGTTCTTGTGGGCTTTTTCAATTTTTTTAGTGCTGAAACTGGAGAGGGCTGCTTAGTTTACATTCTTTGGGAAACACCTGAAAATACTACAGAACTTGTTTTACTCCTGTAGTTTGCAGAGAGATAGTATTAGCAGAGCGTCATTTTTTTCCTGTGTGTAATCCTTAGCAGATACTTTGCCAGAGAGCATAGTGTGTTTGCTGCCTGCTTGCCCTATGGTGTGTGATACTAAGGAGTGTAACTTGATTAGTACAACTTGCTTGAGATGTTACCCTGCCACAAGAAAAACAGGCAGCTGTGTGCACAGCTGTACCTGTGTGGAACTGACCCAGGGATTTGTGCGTTGACTATAATACAGGCTCTGGAAATGTTCCGCTTTTCCAATTAGTATTAGTTGTATGTGCTTCAGGTTATTTGTAGAAGCTTAAGAACTCTGTTGTACTGATTTTTCTTTTTCTGCCTTATTTCGTAAAAAGACGTGAACTTTCCGAAGAATCCATATTTTTTGGATGGAAGATTTTTGCTTTTCCTGTTGATTCCATGTGGTTTTCATGGCAATCCATTACGTAAGATGGCATAGTCAGATTACTTTTTTTTTCCTTCTTGTTGCATATTCTGTACTGCAAGTTTTCTAAAATGAGATATCTTTGGAATTTTTCAGTAGAGAAAACAAATGAAATTAGAATTTATAGGTGCTCCAGAAAGCTTTTTTGAGAAAGAAGTGCTCTTCATAATTCCTTTCATTCCATTTTCCTTGCTTTGTAAATTAAGTTAGTTATCGGAAACAAATTAACTGTCTTCCAGGTTTACATCCCAGGTATATTTTTCTTATAATTAATAATCCTCTGAAATCTGCAACTGCTGCTCACTTGAAGCTGATTGTTAAATTTGAGATGTGGAAGACAGAAATGCCTGTACTCAGGCATGGATATGTGGGCACATAGGCATGTACATAGCAGTGCAGTGATTTAGGGAATTTGTTCAGCTTTTTCTGTGTTGGTCAACAGTGCATTGCATATAGGTAAAGAACAGCTGTGTGGTGATACCATGTCCTATTGTCACCCATCTGTTTTACGCTCCTGCAGTTTGGAGTCTCCAGCTGATTTCTGACATGTCGCCTGCTCCCCCAGCTATGCTGATGAACTCCGGTCAGGAGTTAGACCTTTATTCTGTTTATTTTTGCCAGAGTGTCTTACAGTAACTTACACGGGTTTAGCCTTATAACCTTAATTACATGTGGAATGTGGAGAATGCTGTATTATTTTTCTGTATAAGAAGACAGTGGACTCTAATTGCTTAGTTCAAGTATTAAAACATTCCTTGTGCATCAGGACTTTGCTTAACCAAGCTATGTTGTAAAAAGTAAATGTAACTACCAAAAAGTTTCTTCTGATTACCTCACTGTTTTATGTGTATTGATCCTATCTTTGTTTTGTTCAGTTTTGTGTGAACGGACGTTATTAATATTGCATTTATTTTTGTTTCTTTCTGTTATCCTTTAGGAGCAACATTTAAAATGTTAAAGGCAGTTTTAAAAAAGAGCCGAGAGGGTGGAAAAGGGAACAAGAAAGACTCAGGTATGAATATTAATAAAATATCTTATCATGTAGATGAGTTGTGCATTATAAATCCAGCAATTAAATTTATTCTGTTGCAGCAGTGATGCCCCATCTTTAGGGCAGCGGGTGACTCCTGTTGCTGACGCCGGCTGCAGGGAGGTCTGTAGCCCATAGGCCCTCCCCTCCGTTTTGGCCGAGCTGCTTCTGTGCAGAGCATGAGTAGCAGGTCTAAAGCTTCCTGGAAGTATCCAGTGCACTCGTTCCTGAACCGCTGCCTGGAACGACAGATGAGAGCAGCTTGCTCTTGGTTCTTGCCATAGAAATACGGAGAGCAGGCTCTGTGTATTGTCCTGCCAGCTTAAACACTGCCCAAGGCCAGAGGTTCAGAACCCTGACCTGTAGAAATATATTTTAAACTACTTATTCAATTAGATTATAGAAAAAAACCATTGTGTATTATGGGCGATAGAATTTTTATTATTCATGTATTTAGAAAAAAAATTAATGAAAATAAATTTAGTGAAAAGTTTTTAAGTTGATTATCAAACTTCTATCATGTTCTAGTTTTTGCTCTAACTACAGAGATTTTTGAAGGTAAAATTAATCATCAACAAATTTTACTTTAAAAAAAATAAAGCTTATTTTACTATTAATCATAAACTTAGTAGACCGCTACTTATCTGTATTGCCTTTCAGGAAAAATGATAACTAAGAACTCTGCCATTTTTGAGGGCAGAGAAGGACCAGCAATGCCCTTTGAGAAGGAGTAATAGTTACAGAAGTGCAGGTGTTGGTGGCTGAGTATTAAACCTGCCTGCTCTGTGCAGGTCATGCTGAAGTCTTTGCTGCAATGGCTAGGAAGCTGATGGACCTGAGTGGCAGTTACCTTTTCTTCACAGTTAAATTCTTAACTTTAAACTATTGATGTAGACTAATACATCTGATTTTCTGATGAGTTAGATCCTAAATTATCTATAAGAGTGAATTTATGCTCTTTGGCAACACATATTTATTACTTCCAGAATAAAAAAAATATAAAACCAAATATTCCTTTAATGTATTAAGTACAGAATGTAATATAGACTACCACATTCACATTTGTCAGAACCTTTAAAAGAATGCAGTCATGTTTTCTTTGACAAGCAAGTTATATACGTATCTTGCATTGCAGCTTTTAAAACTATGCTGAGTTATACTGAGTCCTACAAGGGGAGGATATTTTAAGTGTTCTTTTGCAAAAAGCAGCTCTGTGTTCATCTGGCAGGTAGTATGTTCTTCAGGAAATTCTTGTGGTCTTCTGAAGTTTACACTCTACCACGCTTTCTTTCTAAGTGACTGAATGATGAGAGCTATCCTGAAAAGAAAAAACATTGACACTAGATCAAAGATGCACAGAAGTGATCACAGAGCAAGACGAAAGGCATCCTGTTAATTTTGTGTGTACTGCTGACTTGAAGTTACCAGCTGGAGTTGTTTAAATACAGCGGGCTAAAGATTCCTGTGGTGAGGCTTTCATTGGTACATTTTTCCTTAAAATACTAGATGGAAGTTGGTTTAAGCTCAAAAGGAAAATCAGGCTGTTTGGAATGGAGCTTTGACCAGGCTTTGATTAAAATCTGAAGCTTGAAAAGCCTTTTTCCTTTAGGTCAGAAAACACATATTTTTTACTTTAGGATCTCATCACATCTGTCTGGATTAACGTGTGCAAAAGAAAGGATTGTCTCCCTTTGTTTTTACAAATACAATGCTGCTGTATTTCTGAACACCAAGGGGAGTGTTAGAGTGTGGGAGGTTTTTTTGTTTCATTTTTGGTTTGGGTGTTTTGTTTTGTTTTTTAAGCAAAGCTTTAGAGTTTCATGTATGAAGTGAATGTTATGGAAACCAAATATTGGGAAAAATTGGTGAATAGTGCCTGGCTGGTGAAAGCTAGACTAAGGAGGAGTGCAGGGGCCACTTTTTAAAAGGAAGTAATTAATTTATACAGTGGATTCCAGAGATTTTGGCTTATTTTGTATTTGAAGATGTTGTGAAAAGTTTGAAAAGAAATGTGTGCATTCTGTTCTGTGTTACAGGAAGTCCTGGCTGTAAAGTTGTGTTCAGTTTAATAGTTTTCTCTTTTGTTCCAAAGGACCTTCCAATTCTTTCAGCTGTAAGATATTTCTCAGCTTTTAGAGAAGATGTGAAGCAAAGCAAAGAACATTGGTCTTTGTAGAGCTTATTTTTTGCTCGCTCCTCTCCCTGGTCCTTAAACTCCAAACAATGAGAAATGGAAAATTTTTTGATTGTAGAGTTGTCCCATTTCATGGCCTTTCAGGTCCTTAATAACAGCAACAGCTCTTAAAATTTACTACTCTCCAAAGAACTGTGAAGAGAGTGAAAATGCATGCTAATGATGGAAGCTGACTTGAGAGACAGTTAATGTGGAAACATCCCTCCTTCTAGCCACCATTTAAGAGAGTAATGCAATAGTAAATTTAGATGCTTCTCTCAGCTTCGTAGGCACATAGATTTGATTTTTTTGCTGATGAAGCTTTGAAAAAGTTTTCAGGTTTTTCAGAGCTTCAGAATGTAGCAGGAAGTGGATGAGAGAGCGCAGCTCAGTAGTGCCAAACTGAACCCAATTAGGAAGACTTCTGTGATCTTTTTTCAATATATACCCAGTGTAGGAGTAATGCTGAACAGCTAGAAAGTAGTAAAATCTTAAGCTGCCATAGCCATTTCAGAATTCACTGTGTGAATGTGCTTGCAAACTTCTGCTAAGGTGCGTGGCTAAATCTATCATACTTTGCATCCCAGTAGACAGAGGAGAGACGTTGCGGTGTTGAATTGCAGCTGAGGAGCAGTAACTCCTGAAAGCTCTGTCTTGACCACTTGTGATTGTTTTACTCTAGCTGAAGTCAAATCGGAAGAGGTTTAGGCTAAACTGCAGTAGCTTATTCTTAAACTGAAGTAACCCCTGTTGTCCCGTGGGTTTACTTGTGCATAAAAGGAATGCCTGGAAGTCTGCGTAATTCAAATCTGAGTGGGATGATTCCTGTTTTACTGAATAGAACTTCCTGTTTATGCATTAACTATATCTTATTGGTTTTACATCTGTTAGCCTTGCGGAACCAGTGCAAATAGGAATGTTTGGGGTTTTTTTTTCCTGGATTGAAGGCACAACTGTAGTATTAAAAAGTCTGTAAAAGGGTTAAAGAACAAAAAGAAATTAGGACTGTTTTTTTTAAAAATTGCTTGTATGGATTTTAATGTTAGAATTTCCTCATTTACCCTGACATAAGGGCTTAAGAGCTGCAGAGGTGCATAATATTTTTGAAATCTAGCTGCTGAGTATGTTAATTACCATTTTTAATAACTTTTAAAATTCAGGGTTATCTTGAAAAAGAGGGTTGCCAGAATTAGTGTTGATGCTTTTGGGAGAGAGACTGAAGAGCTATGCTAAAGACTGGTAGAGGGTCTTTATATAAACAAGTTCTGCCCTAATGTGGTGGAAGACTGTCATGTGCGAATCTCACTTTTGGATGGGTCTCACTTCTACAATTGTTGTATTAAAATGGGTTTATTTAGATGTGGCTGGGAGGCATTGATAGGTAGGTGGCTGTTGTAGGATTAGGTAAAATCTAAATGAAGCAAAATTTTTGTGTTTAAGCATGCACATATGTAATTGCGTATATGATTGTATATCAGTATGTACAAACATACATGAACATAGATGAAAAGAGAGCAGTGTTGACCATGTTGTTTATGCATAGAGCAACTTTTCAAAACAAAACTTACTAAACTTACTTCTAAACGTGGATTTGAAGACAAGGTAGTTGATACCGTATTTAGGTGAACTGATGTGCCAAAGGAACAGAATTTCAAACAAACCGATTTTTGACCCAGGCATCAAGCTTTTTCTGCATCCAGCTTTTTTTCAGGTTTTCTGCAGTATAAAGCAATCTGTCTTTATACCCCTTCAGACATAGTTACTTCTGTTGTATGGAAATAAGTATCTGTAAGTTGATTTTTGTTTTGTCTTGTCCCTGTTCCTTCTATTAAAGTGATATAAATACTTGGTAAAGGACAGAACTTGACGGGGAAAAAAACACAATCTGCACCTGTCACATTAAAGTAACAGAAAACTATTTTGTGAATGTTTGGAACCAAGCAGGAAGAGGGCAAACAGGAGCATTAATTTTTGTGTCCCAGAAGGTAATCTGTGGTTTTATACTGTCTCATGTACACTGAGCTGGAAATGTACAGCAATTACTCTCTCAGTTTCCCTTTGTTTCTCAAGGTTTTCATTCAGTCTCAGAAACAAGGTAAAAATTTGGTATCTGCTTCTCTTTGTCAGGTTATTATCATCAAATAAATATTATCTCTTTAAACTCTGAAAGAGTTTTCAAGTCCTTTAGAAATTCCTTGGAAGCTGTCTTTCTAGTAAGAAGTGGCAGAGCTAGCCTTTTTGATTGGGAGTCTTAGTGTAACTGTGACTAGTCCTTATGACTTCTGCTTAAGGCGCCCGTTTTCTTTCCTTATTCTTTGCGTTTTGCCTT
Organism: Gymnogyps californianus; assembly: GCF_018139145.2. Taxonomy (NCBI): domain Eukaryota; kingdom Metazoa; phylum Chordata; class Aves; order Accipitriformes; family Cathartidae; genus Gymnogyps; species Gymnogyps californianus. Next base: position 44,437,793 of record NC_059477.1, read on the forward strand.
TGTTTTGTTAATGGACTTTATTTTCTAGATTTAAGATAATCTCGTCTCTTTGTCTTTATTTCTACCCTGTCTTTGTTTCTAACTACCTTGGAAATTTCTTTCTGCTCTCTCTTCTATGTTGTTTTCATAGTTGATTTGTGGATTGTATGTTTTCCAGTTTCTTTCTTTGAGGTTTTTAAGTTCACCTCTGTAGCCACTGGGAGATTCTCTGCCTCTGGCCTCTCTTGGAAGGAGCTGACCTTTTTTATTTTAGTATAGCAAAGAAACTTCATATCTTAGTGTCACAATTCAAGAAAACAGAGCCAGAAGACTGTTGTTCGAACTCAAGTTCTACAAGGTTACCTGCAAGTCTTGTCTGTGTCCATGATGAGGTGATAGTATAAAAAATATACATAAGATTCAGAATATAAACAAAAAATAGTTTTTGATTATGATTGTTTTAGTAGAAGTTCTACTCAGCTACTCATTCTTAAATGCTTAAAACTGCTTCAGAGAGAGATTTGTATTAGTATTTCCTGTTGGTTTTTAATGCTGCCAGCGGCTTTGCAGTATATAATTATGTTTGTTTTCTTTAACTGTCCTAAAGCCAGCAACTTGCCTGCATTCTGGGAATCTGCATTTTTTTTTTACTTACTAAGCAAAAGACCATTCAATACAAAGTACTTGTAATGTATTTCAACTTAAAAAGAAAAGAAGATCCCGTATATTAAATTTCTACAGAACAAGCTCAATTATTTCAGATGGCTTTTTAGTAGCATGAGCATTGTTGTTCTGTTGACCCAATATCAGGCCTGAAGGAACATGAATAATGGAAGTATTGTGCTTAGTTTGCCATGTTCTTCCTGCACTAAATCCCATCAGAAGTTTAACATGAGATGTTGTACAGGGTATGCATGAAAACTCCGTTGATTTCAGTAGAAATTAATGTGGTAAGTAGTTGGGACTTTCAGGTTTTCCAGCTTAAAGGCTTGTTAGACATTCATGTAGTGCTCACATAACAAGGGACAAATTATTATGTCAACAAAAAGGTAATGTTTAGACTGTAGTATTATAGTGCTTTAAAGGTAGAGAATCTGGAGAAATGAGATCAGTGTTTTTGATTTCTGGGTGATGAAATAAAAGGTATTGAAGTGCTTATGTATTCATATGCATCGTACTTTCAGTGATTGTCTTCATATTCAGATTTTTTTAATTTGGGCTACAAAAAAGTTCCATATTAATAAATCTTTCTTGGGTCTTGTTTGATTGTCCTGTAGATCAGACTTAATTTTTTACAATACTCTTTTGAGACTTAGTTTCCTTTGTTTTTTCTTCTTCTTGTATTCCAGTGTCTTTATATAAGTATCTTTGACCTAAATATGAGTGTACAAAGTTTTTGAATGTTAGGATAGAATGGATGCTTTTATTTCTGCATTATGTTCTGTTGTAGATTGGCATACTCTCAGTTATTTTGTTTGTATGCCTTGCTCTTTATCAACATTTTATATTAAACAAATTGGATGAAATCTGTGAATTTGAAATTTCTTCCTTTTTTTACATATGATCAGATACAATTAAGAAATTGAGATTACACTTAGTATTCTTTTTGAAAAATAAAATGGCTTTCAAAGGCATGGGCTGTGATTGCTCGTATGATGTTCTGCCATTCTTGGGGTTTTTTTCTCCCTTTCCTATTATCATAGGCCACTGTTACAAGCCTGATGCACAGCACTAGTGCAGCACTTTGAATGATAAAGATAAATGTGCTTAAATTCACTGACACAATTTTGTTTTGCTAATGGCAACTAAATTGCTACTTTAAAATAGAAGTGAAGTTGCTATGCAAGAAGGCCTAATCCTTTAGTAAACCCCACTACTTAATTATTATTTTAAAATTAAGTGGTTTTGGAGTTATTTGCCTGTAGCAGTAAAGGTTCAACTCTCAGCTGCACTTGTTTAGTGAAATGCATATTTGAACCCCACCTTTCTTGCATTATGTCTCATTAAACATTTCTGTTTGACTAATATACTTGTAACCAAGCTGAGAACATTGAGAGCTTCACATACCCTTCTGGCAAATTGAAAGGCTTGAAATCATTAAATAAAATAAGTTTGCATTTTAAAACTAAATATGCAAATTCAATTGGTTTTGTCTGTCCAAACTCTCTCTGATACTAGGCTTTGAATTTTAAGTGCAAAGGGACTTTGTGATGCATAAAGTACACATGCACTAGCTGGAACATTGAACTTGTGCTGGAATACTTTCAAGCTTCAGTTTGACTTTTTGTTGTTACTCTAAAAATATCTTGCAACAGAAGACGCATTGTTTCATGCTTAAAATATGGAGCTGTTTTTGATTATTCTGTGTTGCTTTGCCCACTTTCTGTGGCTGTTGACAGTTATTTAAGAGTTTAAACTCCTTTTTTTTGCTGAGCAGTGAGTAGTTAATGTGGTGAATGTCTTTTCCCAGAAGCTAATTCCAGTGATATATCCCATGTACATATAAACAGGGGGAAAAAAAAAAAAAGATCCTGCCCTTGAAACACACAAATAGAAATTATTTCAGTGGCCCTAATAACCTCTATTTATCACTGTTTTCTTTAAAAATTGGTTGTTTTTTAAAGTAAGCACTGCAAGAGAACATTAGTATTTTGTGTACTGAAAAAGTAATCCAGAGTTGAGAAATAAATGCCAGAAAGTGAGCAAATAATGTCAAGTACAAGCATAGTTGGCGGAGATTGTCCTTTTGGACCTTTTATTCTAATCTTTACTTGGTTTGTTTCTCACTCAGTGCACTTCACTGCTTCTGTTACTCAGGCTGTAATGAGTTTTCTTCCCATTCCAGGCTAGTTTCTCCCTTTTTCTGGTCTCTCCAGAGTCTCCAGCAAAAGAATTAAATGTTGATCTTCCCTAATGCATGTATTTTACATGACTGAAGCCTGTTTTCTTATCCCAGAGGCTAGCTGATGAACTACTTCACTTACCATTAATTTTTCTTCAACTCCTGGTCAGTGTTGGTGGTAGTGTGAGTGGTTACCTTGTCCTAACTGGAAAGACCGGGTCGCTTGGCTCCTTCCGTCCTCCTTGATTGCCTTCTCACTAAGTTGGACTGGCTGTGTACGTACAAGTACACGCACACATGTAAGCATTTTAGTTTTGAAAGACACAGATCCTTTAAAGGGCAATTACCAGTGTTTTGCAATTAAAATAAAGCACCTTATACACAGTGACTGCTACAGAGTTCTGTCTACAGTTGCCTGTCAGTTCTGTTGAAAAATAGGATGGGAATGGAATGTAGAAGGCTGTTGTTTGTTGGTTTTGTTTTTTTTTTTAATGCCAAAACCACTGCTTTTGGTAATCTTTAAACAGTTTCTTATTACTTAGACATAGTGATGCCTCGTTCTGGAAAGTGCTTTCCGATTGTATGGCTTTCCTCATGCCATACAACTAATTTCTTTTTCCCCACTCATAATTTCCTTCTGAACTTGTCTGTAAAGTCTCATCTTTTCTTAGTATTTGTTAGGATGAAACACATCCTACGAAGCAGAACAAAGTTTAATAAGACTGTCAGTAGTAATATGTAAGAACATCTGAATGTTGAATATTCCTGTTTGCAGAGACAGTCTGTCTTTTCATAGTGCTGTGTGTGCATGTAGATTGGTACAGTTTGCTACTTGTGCTGTTCTTAAAAACTCAGCAGTTTTCACAGAGGTATCATGGGGTGCTGGGTGAAGAGAACAGAAGCCTCATGTAAAGCAACTAACAAAATAACCCAGCAGTAGTTATTGTCGTTAAAATCTTTTGCATGCTCCCCGTGTCAATGTGATTTCATTCCGTCTCAACTCAGACCATTATGCTTGCTTTAAAATAGCAAAGGAATTATACCTCTTAAGCTCACTTTTTAAGCTTTTACTGGTAAAGATTCTCCAAAGAGCTTTACAAGAGTTTCAGTGATGGCTGTATATGCAGAAGTTATCACAGAAATGCAGCACCACGGTTACCCAGGACTGTCTCCAGTCGGCTTTAGAGAATCTCCAGGAATGGAGACTTTACAGCCTCCCTGGGCAACCTTTTCCACTGCTCCACCGCCCTCACAGTTTTTAACAACAATACACTAGTGGCTGACAAATTTAGTGATTCCTCTGTTCCAATAGAAATGTCAGGGCAGTTTGTAGACAGAACAATTGCATGCAGGTTGAGACTGAGCCAGCCACCAGGTTTAATGCTGGTTGTGTTCTCTTCTGTAGAGAATACTGATTTCTTTTTTGTCTTCACTGTGTATTCATCTCGGAGGACTGTCGACATAAGCCAGCAGTGGCCTGGGTAGACACGTAGCCCTCGACCAGTCCTGTTAACATTCTCTCTTCCTAAGGATAGTTAGCAGTGGTACCCAGGTTTTTGCCACCTTCTGGTCTCCTGCCCCAAATGTGTTATAAAAGTGCAAAGTTTGCAACTGTTACATGGCAAAGTTTACTGCTTCTTTGCTTTCCAATTCATGCCAGAGTAATCTGGTCAGGGCTGGGCTGTTATAATCAAGGTCTCATTTGTTTGGGAGGTGTTGTCGGTGCACTTCACCCCATGGTGTTTGCAAGGAACCTTTTTCAGTGATAGGATCCTGTAGTGGTAACACTGTTTGTTTGTTTGTTTGTTTGTTTGTTTGTTTTTTAAAACATCTTAAGTAGAACTGCACAATTTAAGATTTCTTCTGCTATAGCACACACAATTTTATATCAGGTATATTTTTTAAGTGGGTTGAGAGTCTCTTGTTTCACTTTAGTAGATAGGTTAAGGGAGAAAAAGACAAAATCGGCCATCTCAGAAACACATATTGAGAGAAGTCTGTGGAACGTTGTTCTGCAGTCGCTGTCGATATTGAGACTTAAGCAGTCTGCATTTTCATTGTTTTAGCTTTCACTGTTTTGAAGGTTGTGGTCCTATTCCTTCATGTTAAAATAATCTGAATTCCAACATCTGCACCAAACTCCAGTTTAAGTGTATTTTGGTAAAGTAGTTAGCATTCTTCTGGTTTCTAAGCAATTTATATTGAATGAAGAATTAGATGTGTTTTATGATGTTTAATACTGACATATACACTGTAAAGGTTTTCATTTTAGTTATCCTCTCTATTCAACAGAAGGATTAATTTAATCCTAAAGTTCAAGTTCTCTTTTAGGATATTAGGCTCTACAAAATCATTACTTTAGTCATCCATCCTTTTATCTTTTTGTATCTTAAGGAAAAAAGTAGTTTGCTAATCAGATTATGCCTTTCAGTTGCATCCCTAGGTGCAACTAAACTGGGATTTGATTTCCATTCTCAAAGCTTTTTGTGTGTGGTTTTTAAAGCTATTAAGTTGTTTCCATGGTTACTTTGACCACTGAATAAGAACTCTGGTGTTGATTGATGCTTATGAAACTTTTTTGTCTGGAGGCTACTTGGCGGCGGAAAATGTACAACTCAGAGGTTTTAAAAATAAGAAAGTGGAATTTCACAGGACCTTTCCTTATGTTTTAGTTTGACATTATTAAAAAACTTGTGAGAGGTCATCTTCCTCCTATTCCAGAACTGGTGTTTGTCTATTTTACATTGGGGTAGAGACCAACAAATGTAATGTAAATTTAAAGTATTGTTCTTGTAGCTAAAATATTTGAAATTACTAACCTTTAAGTTAGTAACAAATAATTTCGGTTTTCTGTGTGCATCAGTGTGTGGCATCTGGTTATATCTGGGCATCATAACAAATTGTATTTTGACAGTTATTACTCATGCATTTTTCTAGTATTGTTTCCCTAATATCAAGTTGCTGTGTGGAAAGCATCATGTATTAACTTGTGGATCCCACAAGCTTGTTAATTTTGGGTCTGTCTTGCCATATATGTACATCCAAGTATCTTCTGGGAATTTTGCTGTAAGTTGGATGAAATGTGTAGATTTGGTCATCAGCCCAATTTCTACAAAATAGAAGATGCAGGATTAGGTTAAATTAAATATACAGGATAGATTCAGAGGCTTAGGAAAGAATGATATAAGCATATAAAATGAAGCTTGCCATCCCACATTATCACATGTGTAATTTAACTATAACCAGCCATAAATAACATTACTTGTGTGGATATAGAACCTCCCTTCATGCTGTACTGCCAGAATAGTAAATTTTGTAGTTGCATTTAAAGAGCCTGTAGGACCAAGAGATAGAGGTCATCTGCCTCTGATTTTGTCCTGTAACTCTCACTGTGATATAGACCCACGAGCCTATTATAAAATTGCATATGTCTGAGGCAAGTGCTTTAATATTCAGTTGAACTGGATTGTCTCTGTGGGAACTCGGTATCTCGCAGTCTTACCTTGGCATGAAGCAGCTATTCCTCCTGCTGTGACTCCGTTACATGTGGTGAAGAAAGGCGAGCCTCATCCTAGCATCAGCTGGGGACAGGGTGTATTTCCAAATCTTCTGCCCAGTTCTGCCCTCCTACACACTTACTTCTTTGTGCCCCTGCACCCCCTTTCTTTGCCTCTTGCTCCCTTTTGCGGGGTGAGAGTATGTTTACTTCTGTTAGGGAGAAAGCCAGTGGCAAGAGTAACCCTGAGGAGGTGTGTAGGGAAGAGAGAAGACAAAGCAAGCAGCTGTACTGCTTGCCCTGTTACCAGCCTCTGCTTATGGACTTGAGGACTTCCTCCACTGAAAGTAGCTTTTAGTTGCCATCAACAGATTACTTCTCTGTGAACAGCCCCTTGAGTCCATGTAAGGTTTTAGCATTGAAACTACACAGGTTTCCATTTACTATTTATTACTGTTAGAGGAGTTCTTGGATCACGGGTGTCTGTGGGGAGTTGTTCTCCTGGTAGAAGATCTGGTTTGTGCCTATGGCTGGGGCTGTATTCGGAGGGCTGTGGTGTATGAGTTCTGTTGGTTCCCTTCTCTTCCTGCTGCTTACGTTTTTTGAGGTCACAAATGTGGGATAGGTCTGTTAGCTAGTGTCGCATTTAGTTAACAGTTTTTTAGAAAGGTCCTGGAGGAGCAACTGTGCAGTTTCTGCTTTCTTGGAATGATTTGTGTCTAACACCTGTCTGCTATTCCATAGTATCCTAACCTTTTTTCATTTATAACGTGCTTTTTTCTGCTTCCGTAGAATACATTTCTGTTTAAACATGTTCCAACATCATGGACGAGGTGATGTCCTCATAGGTTGAAGCCAGTATGGTTGGATTTTCTCAAGGTGTGATTTTTTTGCTCTAAAGAGCTATTGTATCTTAACAGCATGGGTATGTGAGTGACAATAAGTAAAAGCTTGTTGTAAAATTAGGAACATAGGTGATTGAAAAGGAGAATTTCTGTGGTATGCATTTTGGATTTTTGTTTTTTGAGTCATACTGCTCTTAGGGTCAGAGTCCTGAAAGCCCGATCGTTGTACCTCTCCCCACAGTATCCGCGGTGCTGTCACGAAAATATAATAATAAGAAAAATCGGAGTACCGCTGTAACAAAAATTGCTAAGGTTTATCTGTCATGATCAAATAATCTAAACTTATTGATTAGAGTTATGCCAGCAGTGTATTTAGCCCCATCTAGCTCTCTTCCATGGTGTAACGTTTCATATACAATATAGAAGGATAAATTAAAATTAATTCAAAATTCAAGTCTACTAAGAAGACAATGAATTAAACACTGATTGTTTGTGTCATAGTAAAAGGGAAAATAGAAATTAAGGAATTGTAGGTGGACTTATTAACCCTGAAAGGGGAGGAGGTAATTTTTATTTGTTGTTCTCTTGTCCCTTGCACCCCCTCACTAGCATTCCAGCTGGAATACTTACGCAAATTCCAAATTACAACCTTGGCAACGTATCTAGTAAAAAACTCTAACAAGAATGCCAGTATTTTCTAATTGTAGTTAGCTGCATTACTGTGCTACTTCCTTGCTTTTTGCTTATGTTCAAAGGAAAAAATGGAATATCACAAGTTTCTCTGTGCGTTCTTCAACAATTTATGAAGCAAACTCACATATACTGTATTGAATAATAAATAATAATGTACCTAAAGTTAAATCTGTGTTTAAAAACAGCTATTGCAAAAGTTTAATTTCTAAAAGAACAGAGAAAGAAAATCCTTAGCCTCTTGCTTTCCACTGAAAGTGAATGGGAACTCAGTAATTTAGATATCTTGGTGTTTCAAAAAAATCTCATATATGTGATTATAGTGTCTGAAATATTTAGTCTTTTTATTTTAAATATATACTTAGACTGTACTTTTTTTTTTTAAGAACAATGTGTTACAGCTAGCTTGCTAAGACACTGAAGCTGCTTTTCTAGTTCCCAGGATTTTAAACCAATATACTCCTACAATAGTTGCAATGGACTTCAAAAAAGAATGTAAAGTTACAGTTACTTAGTTTTTCATTTCCATCTTGACTTGATGAAACTAGAGTTGTTTTCTTAAAATCATTACCTGTTACTCTGAATTTTGTTTGAGCAGAGAGGAGAACTTTTGGAAGGTAGAAGTTTAGTTGGTTTCAGAGGAAAAAGAGAGTAAGTTTTACAGTTAGGAAATGTTAAGAAAAGTTAGCATAACATTCTTCAAGGTCATTTATCATACATACCCCTCCTGTGGTTCTTGTGAGGAAAAAAACCCAAATAGTCTTAAGTACATGCACCTTTGAAAATAGGGAATTAAACTAACGTTCAGACATGTTTGGTTTTCTTATCTTCCATGCATACTTCAAAAAAAAGAGAGCAGTAGTTAAATTGACAAAAATATTTTTACTTTTCTCAAAGGGTTCCGTTTGTTTTTTTCCTTCTGACACAGTGTGGAAGTTCGTTGTATGCAGTTAATGCTGCCTGTAGTGGAATGTGGTAGGAGAACAGCTGTTAAAAATTGAAGGCAACAATTGAATGACAACAGAATGAACCAGAAATGCGGATCTTGTAGAGCCACATTTATCTGAAGTGTTTCCTTACTGTGAGAAAATAAACCTGGTCTGAGGGATTCACATTTGAAAAGCTATTACTTCTCCTTTGTTTGTCTTTTCTTCTAGTTGTACCTTGGGTTTCAGTAGTTCAACCATGCTGCTTGTTGCACATGGACTTGTCTAAAACATGTTCTGCCATTGTCTTTCCTCTTTGCATCAGTTTTGTTTTGCTATTTTTTATCTTTGGTCATACCAATTCACTTTCAACAGTAGTTCATGTAAATTATTGAGTAATACCCTAATCTGAATATTTAAAAAAGCTGTAGTTAGTTGTTAACCTTTGTTTTTCAGCTCTGTTTCTGTCATCTGACTAGGAAAAACCTAGCACTTTCAACATGTATTTCTGCTGTCTTTGAATCATTACTGTGAGCAATATATTTTTCTGTTGTTTTGAAAATATATTCTTGATTTAGCTGAAATAGCATTTCCTGCACCAGCAAGAAATTTCTCTTTTGAGTGTGTTTCCCTGTTTTGATGTGCCACTTAGAATGTTGTGAACCAATAGCTCTTTTTTTCGTTAGGTAAAAAATCACTGTTGCTGTCAAATTGCACATAACTGGACCTCTCAGTTTTAAAATAGAAAAATAAAGCTTACACTGGCCATATATGAGTGTACCTTTTAGTGATCCACCTTTTAATGATGTGTAACACAACTAAATTCCTCCTTGAACGAGTTTAGTAAACAGTATTTTCAGATGGTCTTGACTTTCCAGGATATCCCAGTGATCCTAAAATACCTTTTCAGCTGTAAAAATACTTTTATCTTCATAAGAAACTTGGTTTTACCTCTAAGGATGAAATCTGAAAAGTACTTACTTGTTGAAAGTGAGGTTTTTCTTCCCCCTTGCTGTCTCTATTATAGTAAAATAAAATCTCGCTTACTTGTGTATTTAAATTTTTCCAGTGGTTATCTGGATTCTGCAGTGGAGGGTGCACAGTAAGATGAGTCATGCTGAATTGTTGCTGGCAAATATGTTTTCCTATGTTAAATACTTGTATTTCAATGCAACTCTGTGCTTTTTATTTTGGTATATCACATAACGGATGACAAAATTTTATTTTTAGCAGGTGATTCCTGCCCAGAGAATGCCTTGCAGGTTATAGCAACATCTGGCCACAATGCAGATTTTCCCATTGGCAATCAGCCAGTCTCTGAGGACACTTATAGAATGAACTTGGCTAAAGGAGTCTCAATGTCGCTGCCATCTTCACCTCTGCTGCCACGCCAGTCCTATTTGATGCAGTCAAGATCAAACAAAAAGTCTCCAGGTAAATTAAACTGATGAGCAACTAAAATCTTCATAGCACTTCAACTCAGTTTTTTATATACTTTATATAAAAGTAACACAGTAAAATCATGTTCATCTTTTGCAATAAGAACAACAGCAGTGAATGCTTTTTGCATGTTCCCAGGGAAAAAAGGTAATTGGTGATTAAACAGAATATATTATTTCATATGGCAAAGAATTGTTCTAATTGGTATTGCAAATGCCTATATTGAAATGTCTAAATATGTTTAAAACTGGTTCTTTATGATTAGTATATCAGTTGGGTAGAAGACAGAACCTTTGTTTATGCATATGTTAGTGACTGCGTAAGAGTGAATGTTGTTTGTGGCTTTTACAGTTCATTTATTTTACTCGTATGTACATACATAAATGTATTAATAGATAAATTGCTGCTGAAGTTGTGACAAGAAACTTGTTAATTTTCAGTGGTTGTGTCCTTAGTAATGACCGCATAATTATGTGTGAGCCTTGCTAAATAAGGTGCTCCATCTGGTTCCCTTTTTATCAGCATTCTGTACATATAAATCATTCCAACACGCTAGCATCACTTGGGTTCATACAGGTCAAAGCTTGAGCGTCAAGTGAAATTGTCCATATTCCTATTACTTGTGGAGACACTCAACATGTTGTTTTGAGGTTCTTTGTGGTAAAGTTTATAAGGTCTAGGAACAGAGAGTCTCGCAGGTTGGTTTTTGTCAGCACTGAGAAATGTCTTGGTTAATGACCCACTACATAAAATTAAAGAAAAAATGTTGCTCAAAGAATTGCCACAGGATAGTAAATACAATTTGTAAAAAGTATTCTTGGTTTAAGTTGCCTATCTATATTTATTTTTCCTTTCAAAATTTAAAAATAATAATCTCACTTCATGTTTAAATAATTTTGGCTTGGTTTTGGCAGTTCACATAAAAATTTTGAGCCATAGAATGGTATTTTGTTATTTTGTCTCTTACTACTAGTTATTTGCGTGCTAAACAACTTTAAAAGATAAGGTGAAGTCCTTGTAATGGAGAAGGAAATAGGATTTTTGCCAAAGACTTAAGTGAAGGTCAGGATCTAACTCTTAGTTTTGTTGCTGTTGGGAAAACTTAACTGCATTCTAGGTACATTTGAGATAATACCTTACCAACTTCCCCACTCCATGATTTAGTTTAGTGACACGCGTTTTTATAAGCAGAGTATAGGCTGCTAACTGTTTCTCTTGCAGAAAATGTGTAACAGTTGATAAATTTTGAATGAAAAGCCGTATTCGTGATGACTTCAAAGTTATTGCACTGGGATATATAGCCAAAGAAAAAGATTTCTTAAGATTATGAAGTGCTGTAAATGCATTGGCATTTATGTATCATTATTTTGTACAAATATCTAACCAGGTGATAGGATGCTGATGGAAACATTCTGTGCTATTCCTTTGACTTTCAACAAACTATAGCTGATGGAAGATGATTTAATATAAATTACGTCTCTAGCATCTGCAGCTGGAGTAATAAAAAGAGAGAGTATACTAATATACTGATTTCAAAGCACGCTGCTTTAGCAGCTTACAAATAGCAAGTTAAAGATTTTTCAGGATATGGTGGATGAAAGAAGAAAGAATTACACGGAAAGTTATAGTAGTATTCTGAAGTTAAGATGTAGTGGTGAAGTTATCTAACCAGTGGTAGAAAAAAATTCTAATTTCGGTCCTCTCACTTTACAGGTGAAGACAAAGCAACTACTTAGAGGTGTATTTTTCAGTGTAAATCATATCATTAATATTTTTTAAAGTCTTTGAAACTGTGTAACAGAGCCCAGGAAAAGATTGTCTCTTGACATGTAATAATTTGTTCTACCTTTGTTTCTGTTCTGTAGTTCTGTTCATATAACCCAGGCATGTTGATGGTCATATATATAAGGTGATACCCTTCCATAACTTATTTCCTTGAAATAAAATTCTATTTAGTGTCTACTAGACTGAAGCGATATACTGTATATATACTTAATGGTAATGATTAAAGAGTATATTCACTAAATACTATGAAAAGTTTTTCATAACTTTTTATTGACTCTGAGTAGCTTTAGTTAAAAATTTTGGTTAGTAAATTAAAAACAGTCAGATTTTCCTGACTGTGTTTCAGAGTTATAAATTCAAAAATAAAAGTTATAGTTAACCAATAGTTATTTGCACTAATGTTCATGGAAACATCTATATTTGAGGGCTTCATACTCAATACATTTCCGCTTTTCTAGCAAATTTGTCTGTACTCTAGCTTACGTTTGTCTAGTCCTGCATCTATATTTGCTGATTTAAAAATACCTACTTAATTATGCTTATATGATCAGTGAATAAAAACAGTTTTTCCTGGTTAAATAATTTTAAAATGATGTATGGAAGAACATTCTGCAGTAAGAAATCCACTGTGAAGTGTTTTACATTTTTGCATAACTGGTATTGACATTCAAAGTCTTTCACAGAATTAGACTCTAGTTGGTGATGTCTAGAACAGAAAAAGCTTCAATGTAAATTAATTAAAGTGACAAGTTGCTCTTACGGCGTTTCCTTTCATTGCCCTTTCTGCATATTTCCGAGTGGGTGTTAATCTGTGGCTTCAGAAGGGTATTTTTGGTTTTGTTTTTTGTTCTTCCCCTCTTTGCTTGGCTTCACTACTGCCTGAGCAGCAAGTATTTCTATCCATTGTCATTTCTTTAAAATGTGTCAGCATTTTGAGTAGGACTTGAGCAAACTTTTTCCTTCTATAATTGCTTCATCCACTCGCAATCTGGTTATCCATCACATAAAACTGTTGAAAAAACACCATTTTAGTTCCACCAAAAGTGATTTAGTTAACGATGGAAGTATGTTTTAATTTCCTAAGTTTTTAAAAAGTTGCACACTCATAGATAGATGATGCCTGAAAGAAAGCAAATTCTTTGACTGTACCTTGTTAAGCAAAAGGTATTGCAAACATTTTGAACATCTTGGTAAATTTTGGTAATTTCCTATATCATTTAGCAGTAATACCATGTGAAAAACAGCAACAACAACAACAAACAAAATATAAGGCCAGTTTGTAAACTTACATTCAAGCAATGTATAAATCCAAACAGAGGCTGTTTAATTTATAATTTAAAATAATGGAAAAGTACTTTCCCCCCCCTTCCAGTCAGGCATATTCTTGCTCGTGTGAACACTTGCTAATTTTGAAGGTTATTTTGCCTTCTGGGTTGCTTCAGGGTTTTTTTGTTTATCTAATTTTTGTTTAATTAAAAATGCAATGGTAGGAAAAGGATGTTATGCTTGAAATGATTTTTCCATGTGAATGTTGTATACCTCTTTGTAGTTTTCTACTCCAGATGACTTGGAGAATAGAATGCTTTTGCCAGTATGGATTAGCCACAGAGGTACTGTGGGGAGTGTGGTGTTTTCATTCTGTCCCTTTAGACTAAGAGGATTTTGTTCCATCGTGGGCATATTTGTTCCATGAATAATGTAATTACCAGTTCTCAGGTTTGGACTCATCTCACTGAGAAAAGCATTTAGATACCTTAATGTTTAGCAAGTTAGAGGTGTCTGTTCAGAACAGATTTGGAAATTGCTAGTCTGGGGATGCCCTGGACAAACACAGGACTCTTTGGTTTTGGTGTCTCTTTGAAACTGCTATTCTGACCTCTGGCATCCCACTTTTCATTTCCTTTCTCTCGTCTGCTACCCCTCTAGGTAGGGGTTCAGGCTTGAGGCTGAACTGGTCAGTCCTCGTATGCTAGACCAGTATGTTAGCACTGTTAGCTATTTTATTGTTCCTATCACAGTGGACAGGCATGATGACAAATGTACACATCCTAGAGAGGCGTCTTTGCTGCAGCACATGTGTGGTCATAGCTGCTTTTTTGCCCATCCGTCTGCAAGTAGGTCAGCCACTAGAACCTCATAACACATGAGCAGGCAAAACCACGGGAGAGCAAGCTGAACTTCTTCACTGGAACACGGAAAGCTGCACAATCCCGTTTGTACAATCTACTGTGAGTGACGTTGTGTTTTAATTATTTGCATAGGAGGTGGGGGAGCTTTTTCTTTGTGAGAAGAGCTTGGAAGAGTACCAGTGTTTCTGGCCCCAGTTCAGTCCTCAACTCTAACTATAAAAGGAGGAAAGAGAGAAACTATATATCTTAAATTACTAAGGAGCCTAAAATTATTGGCAGAAATAAAGTGACCTGTTCATTTGGAGTCAAAAGCTTCCTTAATGAAATAGTTCATTGAGGAGGAGGTGCATAAAAGAGCAGAAACAAACAGAACAAGGAAAAAGTTCGTCAGCAGGACAACTCTGGGAAGGGGAGCTGTAAATGAAAAACTGTCACAGTAAGTTGAGTTTCTTCTACTATAAAGCTAGAATGAACATTGTTTGGATTGGTAATCTTACAGGTGTGCAGCTAAACCAATGTTTGTGTTCTTAAAGGGGTAATAGTGGATTGTACTCTGATTTAGGAGAGTCAAGTAAAAGAATGAAAATACTGATTTATAAAGGAGGTTCCAATAAATTGGTTATTGGAGTTCAAGGTATGAATGAAAGATACTGCTGCTGCCCTTGAAGTAAATGTTTACTGACTTAAATTATTGATACCACCATGCTTGAGCAGAGCAAGGAAACAGCTTTCCTTTTAAAGACATCAGTGAATACCAAAGATGACTACTGGAAGAGTCTTCCATAAATGTGCAGTAGAACTTTTAGTTAGTTTTTAAATTAAACTTTAATTAAAACTTTTAATTAATAAACAAATTAATCAGCATAGCTGATACTTGAGACTAGACTAGGTAAGAGAACTGGTTTCACCTAAGGCTTCAGTTTTGTGCACCGATCTTGAGAACACTGGAAAGCAGTTCCTCCTGCATGCAATAAGCTATCCAAGTGCAAGGTCCTGCACCTGGGTCGGGGCAATCCCCAGTATCAATAAAGATACAGATTCATTTAATGCTGATGGGAGGGAAAGCCAGTTCAAAGGATTAGGAAGGAGATGCACAAGTTACAGCAATCTTGTGGAAAATCAGCTCTTCTGCAGTCAAAACAGCATTAAAAATTACTAAGAAGCAATAGATCATGAACAAAAAAAAGTATCGTTATGGAATTGTATAAATCTGTAGTTCATCTGCCTCAGGAAGATACTGGTGTAGCTCTGGTGATACCACCTTTAAAAATCTACAATAGAGCTAGGAGAGAGCTAGGGAAGGGTTACAGGAATGACTAAAGGCGTGGAATGGCTCTGAAGGAGAAATTATTTAAATAGATTTGGCTGGTATTTTTCTGCCTGGAAGAAAGAGAATTGGTGGGAAATGGAGATGGTATGATAACCGTTTCATGCAATGTTGGGTTAACTTGTGGATGGTGCAGATTGTTAAAGAAGGTCTGGGATAAATTCTTGGAAGGAAAATACATCTAGAACTCTTAAACAGAAAGTGACCACTTCTGACTCAGGAAATGATAAGCCACTTGACACAAGTCAGGAAAAGTGTACCAGGGAAGTATGTTTTCCCTAACCTAGATTCTTCTCTGCCATTTGCTGCTGATAGAATACTGTCCCAGATGAACCTTTTATCAGACCTGATTCAGCCATCTTACACTTTCAGAAAAGAGCTTCCATTGTGCAGATATAGTTCACGTTTCAATGGGTCCTTTTTCATCCATGGATTAATTCATGTGTCCTATTCTAGATTAGTGCATGAAAATAAATTTACCATGAATTTTTCTAGTTATTGCAATGTTGTGTATCAGATTTGCAAGTGCGATAAGTCACTTCCACATTAGTTTGTGAGGAAGAAAATTCAATAAAGGGTTTCTTCCACAGCTTAAAACATGTTAAAAATACATCCTGAAGATACTTCCATTCTGATCTATTTTACATGACTGCTACATGTTGTTCTGGTTCTTTTAGAGTGGTTGCTTTTTGTTGTTCAACTTTGATACATCTAATTATACTTCTGCTTACAAATGAGAGATTTGGACTATTGTCTCCTTAAAGAATGTAATTTTGTTTCAAAGGAATGTATTTTTAGCTGCTTTCACCAGGGCCAAAGCCCCTTATTTTTGTTACGAAATAGCATTGAAAGAGCACCCTCTGGTGATAGTTGGTAACTAAGCTATCGTTTAGTTTAAAAAAACGTAATCATCTCATAGTCTCTAGATAGCGATACAAACATGTGTTCATATATGACTTACATTCCTTGCCCAGTATTTCTTAGCTAAGAAATTGGATTATCACCATATTCCCATATTGCACTTAGGTGGAAACCTGAAAGAACGGTAGGTCCAATAACAAAATGCCTCCGTGCTATTGCAGAACCAGATCATACCTGGGCCATGATGTGTGTAGGCCTGTGATGTAGCGGGCCACACTTCTTCAGGTCAGTTGCAGTGTGAAGGGGCAGTGTGTTACCCTGGGGAGCCTAAGGCCAAAGTGGAGACAATTGCAACTTGTCTTTAAAGCAGTCATCAGCCTTAAAGTACTCATGAAAATGAGCAGGAAATCAATGCAGTTTTCAGAGACTTAATGTAGCATCTGAGACTGCTGCCAAAAGGAAGGATGGGACACTTTGTATGACTGCAAGTGTCATAGCCTAAATATACTGTGGTTTTTTAATAAACGAAGTGTGGGATGTCTCAGAGAACTTTGGCGTGCCCTTGAATTTTGAGCCACATAGAAGGATGCTATTTGAAGATCCAAATTGAAGACAAGAAAACCACCTTATCAAGGGCGATGTGGTATAGTTAGCATCAGTTCTGCAGTCTCTCTCCAGTGCTTTCTGAATGGAGTTTACTTTGTTAGTGAGGGAGATTGCAGACCAGGAAAAGGAGGAAAAGTTGAAAGCCTGAAGTGCAGTCCTAAGTTATATACTAGCAATAAGGAGGAAGAGAGGAGGGAAGCCAGCCTACTGGAGTTGTTTGCAGTGTGCAACTTACACACCACATACTAAGAATAACTGGCAAGCCAATTCTGTTTTATCCAAATACTGCAAGCACTTTCAAGTGAGGTAGGTAGGTAAGTACTTCTCCTTTTGTTACTGGTGTGAGAGGAGGAAAGTGAGACCTGAAGGGCTGCAGTGGCAAAGTAGCACTTAGCAACGCAGTAGCATAGTGAGGTGGTTATCTACTAGGACTGAAAGTCAGTTTGTGCCTATTTTGTTGTTTGTTTTTTAGGGGGTTTTGGGTAATTTTTTCTCTGATTCCAGTACCTTATAGGCTATTCTATTTTAAATTTGGGGTTTTTTGTTGTTATTGAGGATGTATTTTTGTTGTTGTTTAATGGGACATTCACCTCCTTTGTTTTGAAAACTCTACCTTTGGTTATGTTTTGCATATTTAACTTAAGGAAAGGTGCTAGCTGTATCCTTCATTGCTTTCTTGAAATCTCATTGTAAAACTACTTAGAAGTTGTCACTTGTGAAATGCTGCAGTAGCATCTGTGGGTCTGTGGATGCAGTTATAGCTGTCCGTGTATACTAAAAGAATAAGTAGCTGTAGACACTGAGGCGTGGTCATGATTGACAAATGTTGGCTTCAGAAATACTGAAAAATTACTTTTACAATTATTTGGGAATTTACCGGTAGCCTTTTACTTTTGTCTACTGGAACTCTTACATGTCATGAGACTTAACGTTTCTACTTGATAAGTTTGTGAACTTTTGTGGGAGGGAAAGATCTTGCTTAATAGCTTGATAACTGAGCTCCTTTCTCTGTTTTCTTAGCTTGGTTTCCTTAGGAAATGAGAGAACTGAGTTTGTTATATAAATCTTTCAACTGATGAGGTTATATTTGCGAAATCAGCTTTTCAGTCTGGCACTTCATTCATGATATTATGGTTCCTACATAAAAGAATACTTATCTGAAATCTTTTTTCACTCCTTTCTTTTTAGAAATGCATGACTTCTCAAACAGTATCTAATGTGTTATTCTATAAGCTTAAGGGATTGAAAGACTATAAACTGTAATTTAAAAACCCTTTTAATATCAGTTTGAGTTTTATGTGAAATCTGTGTAAGCTACATTATGAATATTAAGTGCTTCCATCAAAAACATTGCTTTTTAAAGGTTCGTTTAAGATTGTAGCAGGCAAAACTCATGAAGATACGTTGGTTAAAAATGGGCATATGATAGGCCTGTAAAATCACTGTGTGGGCTTATGAACCATTAGGACATAGGATTCATTAACATTTCTTTTGTGCTGGGTCAGTGATTCTCTAACCAAGTATCAGTATACTCCTGTGATTATAATGAGTAAGTCAGGGAAGTTTAAAAACTGTGCCCACAATTTTGTCATCTTTACCAGTGATACTTGGAGTGCACAAAACAGGTGATAAAACTTGGACTTGTGGGATATTTTCCTTATTTTACAGATGCGCTACATAAATGTCACTGTACTGTTCCTTCATAGGGCCCAGTAAAATGTCCTGTCTTCTATCAGTGAACAGGCTCCCCAGGGCAGAGAATAGACGCTGGCAGCAGTGGGTGACTGAGTACAGCTGCTTTCTTCGTGGAAGCGTTGCTGATCCAAGACGTCCTGAGGGGAGGAAGGACTGAATTCATTCAGCTGGTGAACAGGCAGTTCAGTTTAGAGGAGGGGATGGGACATGGAGGATGTGTTTACCCAGAAGCATAGCTAGCTGCTGCTCGAGAGGTGTATTGTGAACTGCCCTTGGTTCACATGCAAATGCCTCTGGATTTCTTGGAGCTTCCTGGCTTCAGCTCTGGCCTTCTTTGGAGGCACTGGTCAGTGCTCACACCCAGAGTCCTGGCACTCTGCAGTTGCAGTGTGGACATGGAAGTAACTGGGACTCAGATCCTGGATGGCAGCATTTCCTGGCCTGCTGCTGTTTCACTTCTCATTAACCATAAATTAAACTGTTTGCAAAAGGCCTTCCATCACCCAGTCCCTAGTTCTGCAACAGGCAGAGTCAGGAAGCGAAATGACTTGAAAATTGCAAAGTTTCATAATAATAAAATCCATGTTCTGCAGCAGTGTTGTAGGTCTGCTTAAAAGACTTAGGGGTTTTGCGTACTGTGTATTGTTTTATTGCTTGTTTTCTGTTTGTAAAAAAAAAAAAAAAATGAACAAAAGAAAAAAAAATCAGGTAGCCTTGTCAGTAGTTTATTACCGAGAGATGTAAGAAATATATTTGTACTTGAATTCATCACTTGCTTTCAGTATGGGCTTATTACTGATGAAAGATGGAGCTTGGAAACACACCTTGATTCTAGAGCTTCAGTTGCTTAAAAGCATGTCAGTGCAAACTTAACCGGTCTAACCAGGGGAGACACTTGGCTGAGATCTTGGGATTTTGTTTTGATTTCAAGTCTATCATAAATTTGATTAAATAAAGGATCTAAAAGGAATGTTTTTTGAAAGCCAGAGATTGGCATGACTTGAAGATGAAGTCACTGTAGCTTTAGACTTTCTATTTGGTAAGTGCTTTTAAAAAAGGCTTCTGAATTCTGGGTTTGAATTATTTAGTGTGTTGATGTTGCAAGCTGTCTGCCTGTAGTCTTTTTCTCCTAGCTTCAAAGATGCTGATAGCAAAATTATGTTCCTGTTATAATGGAAAATAAAAGCTCTGAACCGAGGAGGCCCATTCAAAGTTGTCTGAGTTTGAACATGAAAAAGTCACTGACTTTACATACACAGGAAACTTCTTCAGGTTTGTCACAGCAAGCGGATTGGTTTTGTTTTCCAGCAGGCTTTGCATTCCAAAAAGCCCAAAGAGAGTGTTTCTTTCTCACAAGAGTGGAAGTGCAGCAGCTCGCTAGTCTTTACGGTAGCAGCTCTGTATGTAAGAAATAATTCCTCTACTTTTTTTGCATCATGGAGGATAGACACTGTACATAGGAAACTTGCGATCCATCTGGAAAAAATTAGGTGCACTCAGCTCATTCCCATTGCAGGTCCGATCAGGAAGCCCAAGTATGTGGAAAGTCCTAGAGTGCCAGGTGAGGCAGCTCTACCGTTGAGAAAAGGATCAGAGCAAGAAGAACCCAGTCAAAATGGTAAGTGTCTGTTCAGCGATACTTTATTTGGTGGGACAGCTGTTCATTTCAGACAGAGTGATACAAAGGAGCCTGCATAATAAGGAAATCTGATTCTTTATTTGTAAAAATGTTTTGCAGATTTAACATGCTTGTGGTAAGGAGGAGATGGTTGCCGTTATACTTACGTGATCTTTATAACTGTCTCAATTCTTGGAGCTGTGCATGTACTGCAGGCAAAATGAGGTCTGAGTGTTGTTGCTTACTACATATGCCAAAGACCTACTAGAATTTTTCTGAACTTGTTTTTAATGTAAATTGATTCCAAGTGTGTAGCTCTGCACTGGGTACAATGCTTCATTTTAGAAATTTTGTAAAAGCTTGCTCAATAAGAAGGCAGTAACAGTAGATTCCTGTGTTGGCAAAGCTGGGAAAAGCTACCTCCCTAGAGTTAATTGGTATTCTTGGAAAGTTTCATGTTCGTTAAATTTGACTAGTGCATAACAGAGTGTGGCTTTGACAGTGAATGTCATGGTCAAAGCAAAATGACCCGTGTGTTAGTATATGGCTATATGCACTGTAGCATAGATTTCATATGCCTTGTGTTTTTAGATTAATTTTTTAGTTTAACTGACCTCTAAAGTCATTGCACGTAACTGATGAGGTTCCAGCTGAACAATTTTTTGTTTTCATTTTGCTTCAATTTTAAAGGAAACTACAGTTTTAAAAGCCAATGTTTTCTTTTTTAAAAAGCCCCTTGTTTTTGATACTTACTAGTGAAAATAGAACTCATTGTAATTGTTTTCACCATCATCTTCTGTATGCCCTATCTGATGTGTTATAGTTACCCTGGTCCCTCTTGTGCTTCCATCTTCACAGCTGTCTTAGTGCTGACATTAAAGTTTTATGTCCAACTGGGAGAGCATGTAGTCCTCATCTCCCTAATCTAAAGGTGACCATCTCATGATTATCCTTCTCTTCACAGGGTTGTACTCCCAGACAGTGAGACTGCTGAAGGTCAAAATTAAACTCTAGTGTTTAAGGATTAAACAGTGGTTGCTGAGTTGAACACCTTAGACTCTTGGCTTTTATCTCTCCTGCTGAACTGAATTTGGTACTATGCCTAACATTTACTCAGACTTGCCAAAGATTAAAATTTAAGTATAATAATAATAGGGTTTTGTAACTTTGATAGAAGAATGAAGATGTTGATTTCATGAACTCCTGTAATTTCCAGGATTGTAATTTTAAAGATTAATTGTAATCCTCAAAATGACAATTTTACAGAGAAGATACATTTTCCAGTCAAATATCCTTAGACGTGTCAATTTGCAAAATATTCTGAGATACAAAAACTTTTGCTATCTGCTTTCGAAAAAAGACACCATTTCATAGACTTCCTCCTTTTGGGATTAAATGAGAATCACATAATTCAGTCTTCCAGAGTAAAACCTTAAGCTGTTCACAAAATTAAGAAATATGTGCGTTCAAGTAGGCATTGAGCTGGAGTGAAATAAAGAAGGATGGTTGACTAGTAAACTACTCGTGTTTGCAAACCATGAGTTTTATGTCACTCATAAAATTGAAATGTTGATGTACTGCTTACTGGTCAAGCTGTTCAGTTAAAATCATTGTTTTCTATGTTTTTCTTAGAATCTGCAGCTTGGGGAAAAATGTGCTATTTATTGCAAATACCACTGAATGTCAGCTGTGTCTTATGTGGTTAGATACCATATGCTCTTCATGAAGAGTAAATACTGTCCTGATGCTCATTTGGCTTAGTGAAGCCATGAAGGAAAGACCAAAGTAAAAGGGATAGTTCAGCCTTTTTTTAAAAATTTTTTTTCCTTCCCCCGCTTGTTGATAGTGTAGAAGGTGGTGCAGCTGAGAGGCTTGTCTGTCCTCTTTTAAACTTTATCAGTAAGTCCATACACTTAAATCTCTCTCCCTTTCTTCACTCTTCCTCTGAGGCACTCCTTATCAATTAGGAACTTTTTGTTGCATGAAGTCTCCAAATTTTACACTGATAAACTGTTTGGATGTCCGTGCTGTCTTCCAGTTGTGTGGGGATGACATCCAGAAGCTCAGTGCCTTGCCCAGACGGTGCTGATTGGGAAGTAGCAGTACAGGTGCTCCTGCTTTTTTCCCTCTTCACAGACTTAGGTGGTGGCTACCACAGCCAGCAGTTCTGTAGCTGAGAATTCCTGCTGTGAGCTGTTTCTCAGAGTGGTTAGATCATGCTCCTTAGTTAACTGGCTATTTATACCTGAGGATGGGTCCGGCTTACATATTGTTCTTTTTTTTAATGGACAAAAGAAATAAATACTGTATAAATGTTTCTGCTAGGGAAGAGCATTACAGCTTGGTAGGTGATGCCAAACTGTTGGCATCAAAGAAGGAAAACGGCAGAAGATGCTAGTTTGTGAGATTATATTAGCAATAGGTGTTTTCCCTAAGCAGATCTGTGATTTGGCTGGTTTTGCTGGAGGTTGCCTCATTTTGAACTTTGTCTCATTGTATCTGTTGGACACCAGAAGACATTTTAAAGCACTGTACTGATAAAATTAAATATTTTTGCAACCGCAAAAGCTGGGACATTTAGAACTGGTGTCACATCCTTTGCATAGCAAGCACAACAAAATTGTATGGTAGTTGTTGTAGCGTTAACTGTGAGATTGCAAAACATCTGTATTATTAACCTCTACTTTTCAAGTTTTTAACATTACAGAAAACTTTATTAAAAATTACTGGAACAGAATTTCAGTCTACCACTGAGCTTTGATAGCATTGAGTTTAATGCTGCTGTTAGGAGAATAATCACGTCAATCATCGGTCCAGTGATGACCTGGTTGCACTTAACCATTTCTGTTTTGACTGGCAGGGTGGCTTTTTTTCCTCCCCTAGATTTGTGCAGATATGCAGAGGATCCAAGACCCACCAACAATTTAAAGTCTAATGGACAAAAAGTTTAAATGGCATTAGCTTCTCTGTTAGATATATTGCTGATAGAAGAACTGGTGTTTACATTTGATTGTACTTTTTCTACCTATTGTAACAGTTTCCAAATGTAAGTCTCTAATTTTCACCAACTTTTTTTCCCCCACTCCAAAGCAAAGCCTGATAAAGACTCGAGCTGTTCTCCTGCAGCACAAGAATTGATGACAAGATTGGGTTTTTTACTGGGAGAAGGGATCCCGACTTCTGCTCATATAGAAGAGAAAAATGAAGTCATGGTAGGATAATGGAAAATAATATATTTAATGTTTATCCTGTTTCTGAGAGGACTAATGTTATTTCCTCTATTTGCTGGTTGCAGTTACTTGATACTTGCCAAAATACAATCCATTTTGATAGACATATGGTAATAGAATTGTAAATTAATTATAACAAGTGTGTGTTTTGAAATTGTGAGTTGATCTTGCATTCTTAAAAAAAAAAAAGAATAGACTCCTCATCATTTCTGGAAGTTTAATCTACTATGAACGAGAATAGCTTCTAGGGTTCTCTCTGCCTTATTTTAGTATTCAGGAGGAACTTTTTTTCCCTTCTGTTCTCAGTGATTTATGAGAATGGAAAATGTCAGTGGTTTGTTAAAATAGGAGCATGCTTTTGGGGCATGTGTGTTTGTTTTTTCCTGAGAAGTTCACTTCCATTTGACAGTCTTTCCCTGTCATTTGGGGGTACAGGAATTGGGGAGAAGCAAGCAGCTACTATCCATATGAAACTCATCTGCTAACCAGAACTGCACAGTAACTACCAGTCTCTCTTTCTTCCCCTTCCTCTCTCCACTTCTAGTCCCAGACCTCATAAATCTTAGTGCATCAGTTTGGGTTTCATTGATAGTGAAATGTGAATTAAGACTGCAGCTCTGGTGTTTTTAACCCAAAGAATAAATACTGAGGGCGGAGGGGAGGGGGATCCAGTAAAATGTTTGATAGAGAAGAAATCTGCCTCACTGCAGCTCTTCCACTGAACTGTGAAATTGCCTTTTTTCTTCCCTTTTTACTTTTAAGAGTAATCTGAAAACATGTCATTAAGGTTCCCAATCAAAATAAAGCTTCCGCTTCTTGAAGTTTTTGCTTGAAAAATGGGCTCTTTGCTTTGTTCTTACTCTGCTTCACCTTGATGTTTCTGATTTTCAGCACAGTAGTATACTGCCTCCTGCGCAATAACTATTCATTTTTCCTCGTGTTGCAGTGTACAGTAGCCAGTCAAGGAGTGAGTCCATGTTCCACCCTCACAAGCAGCACTACATCACCTAGCACCGATAGTCCCTGCTCAACTCTCAATAGCTGTGTTGGCAAAACAGCAGCTAACAAAGGTAGTCCCTGTGGAACCATTAGCAGCCCTAGCTCCACCCTGGAAAGCAAGGACAGTGGAATTATAGGTAAGCTTCTTAATTAGTAATGCAGTTAATAGAAATTAATCTTCTCTTAATAGTACAAGTCTGAATAGCTGCTTCATGTCACTGTGTTCGATTTTATGCTGTCCATGGATCCCGTTTCAAATCCTCTGTACTTAAAAGATTGAAATCATATTCTTTGGCTATAACAGTTGCTGTTGTTAGGTGTGCATATCAGTTACGCTGATGCAGGTATAAAACAAACGGAAATGATTTGTACAAGTGAGTATATTGGTGTAAAAATACAGCTATTGGTGTAAAAATACAGCAATGTATGACTAGAAGAAACAGTAACGCCTCTTGTTGCAAAAAAATTTATCTGTCAGTATACCTTAGTAATTTCCTTGTTTAAAATGTTTTATAGGGGTTTTGCTTTTTCAATAGAGTAGTTTAAATCAGTTCTCTGAATGACACAGGTATCTGAGAGTTGTGCCATTAAAACAAAACAGGCTTCCCAGATAGGACATGGTTACAAAGATACTTCTACCTTCATAAATGCATCTATGCTTAAGCTTTTACTAGCTCTGTAAGTGATGTGTAGACTGACTATTAGGCAATTCTGCTTAGGCATGTTTCTTAAAAATTTGGGACCTTTGTTAAGACTTCTCTACGTGGTGAGTGTTTGCCTTTTATAAAAAGAGGAGTCATATTGGTTTGGAATACTTAGTTGTTTGGAGATCTAAACCAATGTGTTTGTTCATTTGTTTAAAGTGGTACAGCACTGAAAAATTTAGTTGACTTTGCAAAAAAGTTTTAAGGACTGCACGGTGTTTTGCATGCAACTTTTGTTTATATCGGTGAGAGTAGCATCAATGTGAATATAAAAATTGGCATTACTAATACACTAACTTGCTTCTCTGGTATGTGATATAGAAGGGGAAAAGGGATCCTTTTTCTCTGTTAATTACATACTTTCAGCCTTACTGAGCTCTTCTGTGAGGTAGTGCAGCCCAGGGGAGGGATGCGTGCATGTTTTGTATGTGCAGTTTAATGTCACAGAAGATGCATTTCTTATGCAGATACTTTATGAAGTC
Source organism: Gymnogyps californianus (assembly GCF_018139145.2). NCBI lineage: Eukaryota > Metazoa > Chordata > Aves > Accipitriformes > Cathartidae > Gymnogyps > Gymnogyps californianus. Next base: position 44,463,447 of record NC_059477.1, read on the forward strand.
TTGGAATAAATATGTTTACAGTATCAGTAACGCATAGTTCATCCAAGAGCATAGAAGCAGCTGCTGGTTTTGGTGTGGAGTGGGTTCCTTCTTTCCTTCAAGAAACGCAGGATAATAGGCTGGAGCTCTGTTCTTTAACCACCTTTAAAACCTGTTCTTGAGTGAGGGCTTCCCTTCTCTCAAGTGGACAAAGGTAGATACTGATATGAACCTACTACCCATGCTTTGCAAGCTTCAAATATTCTGTGAGCATGTCCGTGTTCTAAATGAGGTCAGAACTAACCTCACGTTTGTTTAAAATAGTATAATGGCATGACAACTACATCATCCATTGTATAACCTTGTAAGTGCTAATATTTTTAAGAAAAGATTTTTGAACCCAGTGATAAAAGTTGCTTATCGAACTAATGAAAAGGAAGGAGTTTCAAAAATAGGAGAAACATGAAAATAAGTTCTTTATTATACAGGGAGAAGAGAGGATGGTGGAGTTGTGAAGCGTATGAGTGTGAGAGCAGGGGGAAAAAACCCTAGAGAAGATTGGGGGGCGGGGGGGAAACTCCCGTATAGCTCCTTCAGTCAAGTATATATGGTTCACGATCATGGGACCATATGAAAATCATCTGCCGCAGTTCTGCGGAGCTGTGATTCATGTCTCAAATTCAGGGAGAATTTGAACACCCTTTGTCCCTTGGCAGCCCAGGGCAGCACCCCTTCTATCTATAAAGGCAGGAAACCAAGAAGGGAAATAAGAGGCACCTCTCTGATAAATGACCTGTGGTTTTGTTTGTTAAATACAAATGTATCTGTATTCAAATTTGTTATTAGTAGTAAATTTTAAATTATGTTTAGCAAGTATATGTTTTCTAATGTCTTTGACAGAGTTCATCCAACCATGAAAATAGCTTGCTCTTTCACGCTACTTATGTTGGCTTCCGTTGCTGCCACTATGTTTTCTGGACCAGCAGGCTCTGATGGGAAATCTATCTTTTCTCCCTTTCCCTCTTTTTTACTTACGGTTCAGGTTTCTTGTAGTTTTCTAATGTTTTACTACTGTAGTTGGATTCTTTTTTGCTTCTATTGAGTTTGACATTAGTAGTAGTGGAGGCAGGTTTTAATCTTCAGCAATGAGCAAAGTAGGAGAAAAGACTGGGCTACTGGCCAAAATCTAAGCTTTTCTGGATACTTGCCACTGTTTCAGTATGGAAATCTTGAGCAGCAAGGTTTCCTGATGCCACATTTCACTCCAGGAGGAATCATAGTTTTAAATATTTCGTACTTCAGGAGGAGCCAGATTTTTTTGACACGACCATAAAAATGAAATAAATTTGTCATACGGAAGTACAATCTAAGCTGTGTGCAAAGGTTAATGGAATGCCTGAAAAGCTTTTTCTTCTGTTGCCTCTAAAATGTATGTCATATTATTGGTATTTCTTAGAAAACGAGCTCTTGAATTTAAGCATCAGATCTTAAATTTCTTGTGAATGTGAGGCAAAGTTGTGTGAGTACCTCATCATCCTGCAAGGCTGAAGCTGCAGTGCGGTTGATGTGAAAGAAGAAGAGTTGGTGCTGCTTCTGTCTGGACAAGCCTCAGAGTTCTAAGGAGCAGTCTGTGTCCTTGCATTTTATTAGCGGTCTAATGTGCCGGAATGTTTTACTTAATGATTTGGTCATTTGAGTGTAGAATCACCATATATACCTTCAACATTTAAAATTTTAGCCTGGGGGGACCCACAGTTCACAGAGATGTTATTATTTGAACTGGCACTGTGGGTTTTTTGGTTTTGGTGGTGGTTTTTTTTTGTTTTTTTTTTAATCCTGATGCCCTTTCATCCTATTTTGTATTTTCCTCTGTTGTGTTCAAGTATTCAAAATGCATTGAGTGTTCGCTTAACCTTTAATAAATATTTGTTGTTCAGTTATTTTGTGAGAGTTTAATGTAAGTATCGAAAAATGAAACCAAGTAATTTCACTATTAAACATACAAAAAACAGTATATATTTGCAAAGTGTTCTTATGCGAGCACGTTAGCATAGTTTTATCAAGCATTACTCAAGTAGGTCTTTAGGAGTATAAATTCTTCACACCTTCAGTTATTGCAGGAGGCCTTGATTAACTACAATCTTGAGAAATTAAAGATGCACTCTAATAACCCTCAGCCACAAAACTGGAATATTTGGAGCACTGTAGATAATGCAGTTAGTGTTGTTTCAGCTTTCGAGTGAATCACTACAGCAGAGAAGACTACTGTTCGGTAATGCAGCATCCAAAAACACCTGTGTGGTCTTTAGTTGTCTTTTAGCTGAGGATTTGTCTAGCTCTATGTTGCTTATTTTGCGGCATCTGAAATTTTCGTAGCAAAAAGCACATCTTACTGCCAAAAAGTTTCACACAGTATTGAGAAATCATTTGTAAATCTTTTCTGGTTGGTTTATAATGACATCAGAAACAAACCAAAAAAAAGCCTTTATTTGAGCCTCTGATTTACTTTATACTGCAGTACACTAAAATACTTTAAAAACCTAAATCAGTATGTTTAATCTGAAATTTTGTTCATACACTCTACTGCGTCTGATCAAACATGCATCTAGCCTTGCATGCTCTTTCTATCAGTGAAATGTAGTGGGTACTTCAGAAAGGAGTAGGATATAGCTCAGTTGCTGGAAGCTTTCTGTCTAGATTAGTTTGCCAGGTATGCGAGTGCAGGCTGATTGTCTTCCTAATGTAGCTAAGCTATCTATTTTAGGTGAGCTAGATCTCAGAACAACATTGAATTTTTATCATTTATGCTTCACAACATACAGGATGTTTGGTCACAAGTAGGCTTGTGGAAAGCTTCGCAACTTTGGAAGAACTGTGCAAGTTTTTTCAAAGAATTGAATTTTGAATTCTTTTTGTAAAATACTAGTCTTTAAAAATGTGAGTTATCAAAAAGATGCATTTAATTTTTTTCTTGCTTTAGATGCTAGTTTTACTTCTTAATGAGCTTTTGTTGTCTCCATGTTTACAGAACGGTTTGAAAATTTGCAAGATACGTTATGGAATTTTAATTTTTGAAAGAAGTTGAGACATGTTTTGGTGAAGTAGTAGATTCTTCATATAAAGTCATAAATGTTTTGGTGGGGATTGTTTGTTTGTTTGGTTGGTTGGTTTTTTTTCCGCTCAGCACAAATTACATAGATCTAAAGATACACCTGGATTCTTCAGAACATTTTCTTGCCTCCTTTCTCAGCTTTTTTTCCCAACCTGACAAGCTGTGTTGTTTGGCTCTTTTCGATAAATAATATTCCTTAAATTTAACAAAATATCCAGTGAAGAAATACTTGAATATCTGCTGGCCCAAAATGCCATTTGAGTATGAAAATTATAATGCATGTTAACATGAGTGTGCCATTTTTCTCTGATGCATACTTTAGTTGGGTTTTTTCCCTCTCTTTTTCAGCAACTATAACAAGTTCATCAGAAAATGATGATCGTAGTGGATCCAGTTTGGAATGGAGCAAGGATGGGAGTCTCAGAGCTGGAAAACATCAAGGGATTAGTCATGATCGAAGAACAGATAATTGTTCGCCAGTTGCAGAAGAGGAAGCTGTTGGATCTGCTGAGAATTTGCCAAAAGAAGTACCAACAGGAGAGGGTCCTGTTCCTTATGCTCAAAGTTCTGGCTCTTTAGTAATGCCTCGTCCAAACTCTGTTGCAGGTAAAGTCCTGAGGTAGAAAAAAAGACGTCCATAATGATAGGACATTTCTGTTGAATCTTTGTGTTGAAGTTACATTGTTAGTATGAAAGTATTTTTATAGGACAAAAAGAAAAAAGCATAGGTTCTAAACTGAATAGATGAGCATTACCTAAGTTGTTTAAAATTGTCATACAGAGGGCTTTTATCGTGCTTTTTAGTAGGTATTGGTTAGGTCAGGACTTTTGGAACACTTTAAAAGTCCATCAGTCATTCTAGGACTGTATCTGGTGTCAACTAATCTTTGAGGTTGTTGCTTTTGTGTATGCTCACATTTGCTAGATCTGTAAATCTGACTAACACTAAGACCAAAGTCATACTTTGATCTCTGTTGAACAAGTGCATATATATTTTTTTAAAGAACTATGTGAAATTCTGCCTTCTAGTTGAACCACTCATTCAGAAAATGTGAGTCTGTTCAGTTGTGATAGATACATATGTGACATTACCATTACTTCTTCTCAGTGTTGTGAAATAGACAAATCTCTGAAAAAGCACTTCTGACTTGAAATCTATTAGTAGAGCCCATCAAATTCTAACTGTAATGGGCAATTCGCTTACATAAATGTAACCCTGCAAGAAAAATGTTCTGATAGTGCTCAGAAGCATGGGTGCCGTATATGTGGTGGTAGGTTTAGCTAACTAAAAATTCGAAGTTAAAAAACTTGGTAAATGCAGAGTGAAGAAAACTTCAGTAATGAGGTTAGGACTTGAGAGTTGGTGATTCCTAGAGGGAAGAGGGGAGGATATTATACTTCGTTCCAGCTAGAAAATGTTGTCAGTAAAAGCGAGTATTTTTAGTATAAAAGATGAAACAAAAAATGATGCATGGAATTTCTCAGTATGATAGGATGTATAGGGGAAATATTGCTAGTAAACCAACTTTTGAAATTGTGAATGGCAAAATTTTGGCAAAGAACGTGCTAGCAATTTTGATGAGAATTGTTTGAGTTCTGACAATACCACTTTCAATTTTGGAAGATTATAGATTGTAGCACGAGCACTAGTTCTGTGTTTTCATTGTGAAGGCACAAACATGTTGGTTCAGCTGGGGGAAGAAAAAAAAAACCATTCTCCATTTCATTTTCAAAGGAAGTACATAATGTGTTTATTCCAGAAGAGTCCAACAAATTGTAATATATTGGAACTGCAACAGAAAAAGATGCTAACATGCAGCTCAGTAAGTGTTATCAAAGACTTAAGACTTGTCAGTAATAGCCAAAATGGATGCTTTTAAAAAAAAAAAAAATAAATCCTACATTTAGAATACTTCATGAAAGATACTGAAACACACACTGCAGTCTTAATAAAGGTAATTTGAGGTTTTACAATACCATGAAAGTTACTAGCACATTGTTTCAAAATTCTACAGTTGAAGGATTATTTTGCAGCAGCATACTATGATACGAATACAATAATGCCCAGGTTCACGGGCGGGGAGAGAGTCAGTCCATGGTTCTCCATAGAACTGCTGTTACCAAAGAACAAAGCTTTCTGGCTTTCTGCTGTGTTTGTTCATTAGAATCATCCTGCTGACAAAAGTGAATGTATTACAGTGAACAGCAGCAAACAATTGTAATGAATTTGCATGTCTCTAGCTATTTGACATAGTTATAAAATTACAAATGTTAGAAACAGGTTTTGAGTCTGCTTTGAAAATTGCTTGATTTATCTGCAATTTGCTTATTAAATGAGCTGAGCTATAGTTTTATAGTGCCGAAAGGTTAATGCTCTGTGCAAATTGTCCCATGTCAAAGGAAATGTGGTATCCTGATCTTAGATGTACTAGTATCTGATAGTGCAGAGACTTTGGCTACAGATTTTTGTGAAATCTAGTGTGCTTTTAAGCTGTAAATGACTGTTCTCTGGCTTTTGAGTGCCAGTGCTAAATACCTCTCTTCAAAAACTGGATACTTGTGCTACACACGCAAGAAATCAAATAATTAATCTGCAATATCCTTGCAGATAAGGGTGACTGAAGAAATTTTTCCTAGATGAATGTGGGATTGGAAGTTGTCACACCTCCAATCCCTGCTAGAGAACCAGGAGTGTTGTTTTAGGAATCACTGAATTGTGTCTTGCTGTTACTGCTTCCCCTTTTATTACGTCTCACTTCCTGTTTTGGAGTTCTGAGATGGACCATAATCATGCCATGCTCCTGCATTTCCTTTTATCTTATGTTATTGTCTTCCTGAAGAAAAATTCCTGGTTCATGAACATGACGAAGATGATATTCTAACTCTGCATCATATGTCAAGCTCGTGTTCTGCTCTGATTATCATTTGGAACATTTGTATTCCTTTGGAACATTTGTATTCCTTGCATGTGATTCATGTTTTTTCCATGTACTTGATCTGCATGTCCGTTTAAAACTAGTGCCTTTTGGAGATGGACACTAGTTTTGCTGACTCTAGGACATCATGGGGGAGGTAGTAGCAACCCACCGTCTTTTCATGGATATTATAGCACTACTGCATAAACTTTGGGGAATGTCACTCTGAACTAAATTGCTTTGTTGCCAAAGAGGACTGCAGTAACTGCCCTTTGATTGTTACAGCTATCTGAAATACAGATCCCCAGATTTTAGCTTTGGCTTCTCATAGACTTACGAGTACCTGAGTTTTCCAAGTGTTAAACAAGCGTAGACTACTTTAGGTTGTAAGGGGCCCCTGGAGGTTTCTGGTCCACCGTCTCACTGGAAGCACATCCAGTTAGAACAGTTTGCTCAGGGCCTTGTTCAGTTGAGTGTTGAGTAACTCCAAGGATGAATATTCTGCCATATCTTTGGGGAGCTTGTTTAGGTATCCTCAGTGAATTTTTTTTCCTGTACATCTGGTGTGAATTTCCCATGTTCCAACCTGTGTTCATTGCCTCTCATCCTGTTACTGTGCCCCTCCAAGAAGAGTCCGATTGTGGCCTCCCGTTAGGTAAAGAATGACAATAAGCTGCTGCCTTAGCCACCCCTGTTCAAAGCTAAACAAACTCAATTCAAACCTGAGACGTCCCTCCCAGTTTGATGCAAAGGAGTTCTGCCTAGCCTCTCATATTTTTAAAGTGACATCTGCAGCATGCTTTTTTTGGCTCTGGCTCTTTTTCTAGTCATTAAATTATTTCATTTCATTGCTTTAGTATTCATCCATTGCATTCACGATTTCTTTCACTGCTGTAAATTTGGGCTGGACTTTAATTTTTAGGCTGGATTTCTGCTACCTTAGTACCGAGTACCTTGACTCTGAACGTCCGACTGCAAGCCCCATTCACATCTTACAACTTGGACCTGTAGTTTTGACTTCCCTGCTTTACCCTAGGAAGAGATGATATTCAGTTAATGCTCAGTAAGTCTGTATCTTTCTTGCACTGGGGAGCCCAGAACTGGACACAGTACTCCAGATGTGGTCTCACCAGTGCTGAGTAGAGGTGGAGGATTGCCTCCCTGAACCTGCTGGCAACGCTCTTCCTAATGCAGCCCAGGATGCTGTTGGCTGCCTTTGCCACAAGGGTGCATTGCAATCCTATGGTCAGCTTGTTTGCCGCCAGGACCCCAAGGTCCTTCTCTGCACAGCTGCTTTCCAGCCTGGCAGTGCCCGTTGTGTGCTGATGCCTGGGGTTACTCCTCGGCCAGAGGTCTTTGCATTTCCTTTGGTTGAACTTCATGAGATTCCACTCAGCCCAGTTCTCCAGCCTGTCAAGGTCCATCGGAATGCCAGCACGATCATCTGGCATATCAGCCATTCCTCCCAGTTTCGTATCATCTGCAGACTTGGTGAGGTTGCATTCTGTCTCATCATGTAGGTCATTAATGAAGATGTTAAACAGTGTTGGACCCAGTGTTGACTGCTGGAGTACACCACTAGTGAGCTGCCTCCAGCTGCACTGCATGCCACTGATCACAACCCTCTGTGCCCATCCATTCAGTCCATTTTGGGTCCACCTCACTGTGCACTTAGGTAACCTGTACTTCATCAGCTTGTCCATGACAATGTTATGGGAGACAGCGTCAGAAGCCTTACTGAAGTCAAGGTAGACATCATCCATCCACCAAGCCAGTCATCATCTTGTAGTATCATAGAATCACAGAATGGTTTGGGCTGGAAGGAACCTTTAAAGATGACCTACTTCCAACCCCCCTGCTGTGGACAGGGACATCTTTCACTAGATCAGGTTGCTCAAAGCCCCATCCAGCCTTGTGTTCAGTTAGGAGCTCCTTGCTTATCCATGCAGGCCTCCTGCCATATTTGCTTTATTTCCTACTTGTCAGGATGGCCCTTTCTTGAGCTTGCAGGAGGTTATCCTTGAGTATCAACCAGCTCTTTTGGATCCCTCTTCTCTCCAGGACTACATGCCATGGGATTCTTTCAAGCAGAACTCTGAAGAGGTTAAAGTCCGTGCTGCTGAAATCTGGTGGTGTGCTCCTGCTTTTTGCTCTGCTCTCATATTAGGATCCTGAACTCCACCATCTCATGGTCACTGCAGCCAAGACTGCCCTCAGCTTTCACATCTATGACAAGTTCTTCCTTGTTCGTATCAGGTCCAGCAGAGCATCTTTCCTTTTTGGCTTCTCAGTCGCCTATGTCAGGAAGTTGTTGTCAGTGCACTCCAGAAATCTGAATTGCTTATGCCCTGCTGTGTTGTCCCTCCAACAGGTGGACAGTTTTGGATTTGATATCAATTTGAAAACTGCTTTTTTTAATGTGAATATTCATTTGGTTTATTTCTGGTGAAAAAATGTATATCCCTGATATAACTTGGCAAATACGTTCTCTGGATTTTCAGTTCTTCTCTTGTATAGCTATCATTTTGGTTTGAAAATTGAAGAAAATAAAAAAATGTTATCCAGAATTCTGTAGTATTCGATACAAAAAGAATATAAATATTTCCTCACAGATAGTGTACTAGCACCTAATATCTGAACCTGTTCCTAACACTTCTGACCTCACGGATATGGTTGTTCTCATAGTAAAAAAGAAAACTGTATTAACATGAGAACTGTTTACCACGTGAGGGCCATCTGAAAGGGGAAAAATTCAACTAAATCTTCAGTGAACTTGATTGAAAAGCATTTTGTGAATGTTATAACATGAATGACTTCAACCACTGCCATTGTCTAGAAAAACTTATCTGTAAGTACTATGTTGAGGAAAGAACTGTAATAAATAATAATGTTCTTTGTAACTTATACTGAGAGAAAAATAAGCTTCAATCCTTTAATACTCTAGCAACAAGTTCAACGAAACTGGAAGATCTGAGTTATTTGGATGGACAAAGAAATACTCCTTTACGCACTTCAATTCGCTTACCTTGGCACAACACTGCTGGCGGAAGAGTGCAGCAGGAAAGTAAAGGTATACATATTTACATCTGCATCTGTCTTGGCACAGTCATACAGTTCTTCAGTAGTTTTGTAACATGGATGTTCTGCGATCTTTGTAAACACCTCCATCCCACAAAGTGTTATTTTAGAGTGCTCCTGACAGATCACTCAACATGTCTGAAAATAAGATGCTTGCTTACACTTCTTCCTGCATAATGCTGTGGTTTAGAAATTGAACGTATGGCTTTTAATAAGAAATCAGTATATTGTTTATCTAAGTGTGCATGGGCAGTGCAGTGCAGATCGTGTGAATCTCCAAATTGAAGTTGTGCAATACCAGTGTTCAGGAACTGTTCTGAATATTTTCTTGACTGCCAGATTTTATCATGTGATGTTCAGGTAAGAGTGTACTGCAACTTAAGAAATACTATGCTGAATTTAAAATCATAAAGAGGCTGTCATTAGAATTCTGTTTTAGCAAGAAAACTGATCTTGTACCATTACACTTATGACTAATATATACTTCAATATCTCTGGTCTTTGAGTCTCAACATAGCAGGTTTATGTTAAATCAAGTGATGTATGTGATTTTTTTTTTTTTTTGTTTTCTCCTCTTAACTAACTTAGTCATCTGCAGGCTCTGTTAATTTACCAATGTCGCAAATGGGTGATTTAGACCACTTAAAGAACCACAGTCTAACGTTATCAGCAAAAGTGGTTTTATTGAAATATGATGTTGTAAAAGTGCGACTTAACAAAGTTTGATGGGAAGGTTCACTCTGTCACTTACTGCACAAAGGATATAACAATGATTCAAAACTACCAAGACAAAAATCAAAGTTACCAAGACAAAATCTTAGTGCACTATTAACACAAGGTTATGCGTGATATCGGTCACTTCCATCGGTATGCATAAAACTCCTTGTACCCACAGCTTTCTTTGTTCCTTGATGAATGAGTCTTCAAAAAGTCACCTGCTGTTCACGTGTTAATCGCACGATCAGTGTTCCAAGCTCATACGCATCGATGCTCACCGTGTCACTCTGCTCCTTTGTGGGTTTCCAGAGAACAGACTGGAACTAGAGAAGTTCTTGGCCTGGTTACAGCTTAGGCCTTTACCTCCTTTGGAGCCTGAACCAGACTACTGCTAGTTTGGTCAAGGAGTCGAGTGCATCTGTCACAACCAATAACAATTAAAAGCAGAGAAATTTAAGCAAAGTCCTGGTAAAACCGATCTTGAGATTGTATATAGATGCTATGCTGTCCTCCTTCATTTATGTTTTTTCATATTCGTAGATGAATGCTGAAACAGTGTTTGTGTAACATTAGATTTGGTTAATGAATCCTCAGAGCATTATATTAGTGAACACTATTATTTCTGTAAATTTTAATGTTTTATGCAACCAAACCCAAATTCTTCTTCTCTCTGTAAGTCTTGTCAGGTGTGTGCCAAATGTGTAGATTAAAGTAATCAAACATGACTACGCTTTCAGGTGTGCTGTGTAATTTCTGTTCTTGTGGCTTCAAAAGCACAGAAAAACAGCGTAGTAATTTTTTTTTTTAACATTGCTTTAAAAGTATGGGTTTTTTTTAAAACAGAAAAATTTTTTTATTCTCTGTACCTTTTTCTGTTTCTCTGTAAATATCTTTACAGATCTGAAGACCTGACACTGAGATGCTCAGCAGCGTAGTTCAATCTAAACTGAAAAATGTTTGGCACTTCCCCATTTACTGAATTATTAACGCATTTTTAAGAAAACTTTTGGATTCTGCAACTTATTAACTCAAGTTCAATTGTAAAAAAACCAAAACAAAAACCAAAACTCAAATTGTACTTGTAGCTTCTCTCCTCTAGAATTTAATTCATGTACGAATTATAGAGGTGACCTGAACTGAGCAAATCAGTCTTTATTGTTTTCATGATGAAAGCTCTAAGACTGATTATGAACGCTATTAACAAGGTCACTGAATGAAATGATCTTCTGAAACAGTGCTGTTTTATTGTGTGTTGAGTTTCTTCTAATAAACTTTTCTCCCTGCCACCTCTTCTCAGCTCGTTTCATCCCCTATAAGCCTCAAGACATTTTGCTGAAGCCGCTTTTGTTTGAAGTGCCAAGCATAACAACAGACTCAGTGTTTGTTGGAAGAGAATGGCTGTTTGAAGCAATTGAAGAAAAACTGAAGAATACTGATCCAGCAGAGAACAGGGGAGCAGTCATTACTGGAAATGTGGGATTTGGGAAGACTGCAATTATTTCACGGCTGGTGGCACTTAGCTGCCATGGAAGTCGCATGAGGCAAATAGCTTCAAATAGCCCTAATTCATCCCCCAAAAGTATGTTCCTTTTCTGAGTAACTGTTTGGGTTATTGTACTGATAACAAGAATCGAATGTTGTTTGCTTTTTTGGTTTAAGGTAGTCAGGCCTCATCAACTCCTGGGCAAATACTTGTGTCCTCCAGTGAGGAAAGGAAACTGTTACAATTGTATGCTTTGACAGATACCTTCCACATAATATAGCATGGGCTCAGCCCATCGAAAGAGATGGCAAAATGGAGACAATATGTAGAATCCCTTCCGTCAGGCAACGTGTACCCTAAACTCTGTTGGTAGTGTGACTGTAGTAGCTTGTTCTCCTGTTAGTTTGGAAAGAGAGAGGTGACATGTTTCTTCCCCAGTGTGTACCACACGCTTTTCAGCACCATGCGTTTTCCATAGAATTTCAGTAGAGGCAAGAATAAAGCCATGGAGAAACCCATTCTGTCTTCTACTGGGATCCATAGGATTCTGCCACCTGACCAATCCAGTGCCTACGTTAACTGGAAGGATGGCGTGACTGTTGTTACTGCTACTTCCCCTGCTGACACTTCAAATAAGAATAATATTAATAATAATAATCATAACAACTTGTTTATATTTCCCAAGAATTCAGTCATATAACTATTGGCTTAACTGAGTCATCGCATATATAATTTTCGTAAGGAAACTCTTTACATCAGCATGGTTTTACTTCCAGTAGTTCTATAGTTTTGATCTAAAAGTCAGTTGAATTGTTTTAAAATTGTAAAGTTGTAAATATGTGCCTGTATTTATCAGACTAGTTGCAGGCTTATTTTAATGCTATTGTTCAGTTTAATATTTACTCTAGCAGTAAAGATACTCCATGATGTTTTCCTATAAAACAACCTGCTATCAGCAAATTTAGTCTCTTTTGTATTTGTTGTCTTTTAAAAATAGATGGTGACTCCTGTCAGGAGATTCCCTTAAGTCAGTTACCCCCGTCTGCTCCTCCAACAAGTGGTACCAATACAGTGAAGACTCTGAATTGTCCTGGTACTCCTGAACACCAGAATCAAACAGGTGATTCTGTGAGACGCCTTGCTTCAAAGGTGAGTTTTCACTTATTAATAGATTTTCAGTATGTTAGAAAACCTCTAACCTGGGAGAAGACAGTCTGCTTTGCGAAGCCTCCTGGGTATGCCAGTAGTCAGTGGTGCAAGAACAGGCAGTAACCTTGAACACTGCTGAAAGATGTGTACGTTTCACGACTGGTGAAACCAGCTACCTACCTTTTCTACCTTTCAAGTTATTACGTGAATTCTGCTTGGTCATAGGAAGAGTTATGTTAAAAATTTCACATCTGTTTTATATCTGTATGGGAGGTTGCAATCCTTTACTTGCAGAAGGGGCCGTGTGTTCTCTACAGGTAAATGCCTAGTGTACCTTCCAAAAGCAAAATTCTGGAAGAAAAAAAGAAGATAAAATGTTTGGTCTGTGGATAATCCATCTATATTCTATGATACAGGTTGAGTCTGAATGTAGTCTTTCTATTTTCCATACTCTGAGAGTCTGAAGTAAGCAATTTAAAGTTATTTTTCCATTAGATTATTATGATAAGTGTTTTATTTTTTGCCTAAGTAGTAAAAATAATTAATGTCTGAATTGCATACTTTATGCAAGTAGTTGTGAGGAAAACATCAGGTTATTGTTGCAGTCTTTAAGGTGATGTGTATTATTTGGAAACAATGTTAGGAAGGCCACTGAAGTGCATACTTTTTATTTACTGTGAACGCCACGTTTTCCTTGTGGTTTGATTTTTTTTCCCAAAGAAATATGGCCTGTGTTATGTTTTATTTTTAAGTAATACACATCCTTGAAATAATCAGAATATTGCAATTCTCTGTTCTCTATTGCAAGTTGTCCTCTTTCTCTGTTTGCTATATGAGGATGTCTTTAATAGCTGTCTGTCATTTACTTTTGCCTGATGATGATCAAATTAGTCCTTGGGTCCTTACAGTGTATGACACAATGTTGTTAAATTGTAGCTAATAGGTTGCTTAGTTGGAGCCTCAAGTTATTTTTCTTGTACTACTTAGTTACTTAGCTGTTTACCCACTGTATCCAAATGGCATGATCTCAAATTACTATGTTTTCCTGCCAGAATCTGACATTTTGATTTCTTTTCCTCTTTGTGTGCCCTACAAGGTCAAAATCTATTTGATTGTCTTCCTTTCCATGTCTCTGATACAGGCCATCTGAAACCAGTTGCGGAGTTGGATAATTATTCTAAAACTGAAAAATATTTTGTAGTTGAAAGAGAAATTTAGTAACACTTTATCATAATTGGACTAACTAGTAGCCAACTTAAATATTGAAGGGGTAACACTTTTTTTTTTTTTTTTTTTTTTAAATTCTCCAGGTCATTGCTTATCACTACTGTCAAGCTGACAACACATACACGTGCCTTGTCCCAGAATTCGTGCATAGTATTGCAGCTTTACTTTGTCGTTCAAATCAATTAACAGCATACAGAGATCTTCTAATAAAAGAGCCTCACTTACAAAGCATGCTTAGCCTGAGATCTTGTGTCCAAGATCCAGCAGCAGCTTTTAAAAGGGGAGTGTTGGAACCACTTTCAAACCTCAGGAAAGGTAGGTCAAGCAGGAAGTGACTTGGAAACTGAATCTAAACTGCATAAAAAGTGAAAAAAATCTAAGAATATGTATTTTAATGCTCTAAGAGAAATAAATAAAGCATAACATTCCTGGAGAAAGGGATTCCTTGATTGTGGTGGTTGTTTGTAACAATAGTAGGTAGGTTTTGAACAGTTGTTTCATGTTTTAAAATAAAATTCTATGAAACTAAGATCATGGAAACTTTACATTTATTTTTTTGCCAGAAAACTCAAGGATAATTTTGTAGCCTGAAGTTAAGGCTGGCACATTTGCATTAAAGGATTTTGTTTTGAGATGCTTTTGAGTTTTGTCACACTTTTTTGTTTTGTAATTTTCTGTGCCTAAACACCTGTAAAGTGGATGTGGGTTTTGCTTGCTTTTAAAATTGATATGGCAGTTTTCCAAGAAAGCTTGTAACAACATGATTTTCATATTTTAAAAAAAAACTAGCAAACTCCTGCTTGAAAACAGCTAGCTTCACAGTATATGCCAGCTTGAGCAGGTACTTGATATATGGCAAGACAGGGGAGGAGATTTGCCTGTGTGTGAACAGAACATGTGTCATTCCTATGAAAACTGGTTTGCGGTTCTTGAATTTTGTTGACAGTCAGCAGAATTCCTGTGAAATCCATTGGCAAATCTTATGTTTACCCCTGGGATTTTCATTCTTAACGACTGCTCTAAATGAATATTGCTAGTTTTTCAAGCTGTTGCAAAATAACCTTTTCTCCTCAGAACTGAAAGTGTAAACCAATGCCTTTATAATTTTGGCAAGTTGTAAACTTTTTTTTGTTTGGTAAGTCCAATAAAGGATAAGTTTTAAGTAAATAGCTAATAATTAACGGTAGTGTTAACTAATAGCTTAACCTACATATGCCTTCTTCCCATATCCATGCATCTCTTACGTTAACAGCCTTGTTTAATCTTTTAACTCTTTTTAAATCAGTTGTGAAATAGATCCGTAATAATAGTGCATTAAAAAACACTATTGTAAGTGCTTGCTTCTACTTTTTATCATTTTAAGGCAACGCTGTTTTATATTTCCTAATGTTGTTTTTAATCTCCTAAATAATGCTTAAATGCCATAAGGTGTATTGCTGTGCATAAGGATACGTTTTTATTTCTTGATGTTCAAAATTTGGGGATAAAAATATGTCACTTGATAGGAGAATTTGTATTCATTCTTTCCTTTATTTTCATATTTCAGAGCGGAAGATTCCTGAGGAAGACTACATAATTTTGATAGATGGTTTAAATGATGCTGAATTTCATAAACCTGATTATGGTGACACACTTTCTTCATTTATCACAAACATAATCTGTAAGTTTCCTCCCTGGCTGAAGCTCATTGTGACTGTAAGAACTAACTTCCAGGTAAAAAACACCTTTTAACTTTTTTCTTACCCTCAAAGACTAAGTGGTCTTTTATATTGGTGCGGCTGGATTATTATGAAAAATACTGGTTCAAAGTAAAGTCTCTTGGGTTTTTTCCTTCCTTCCTTTGTTGTTGCATGTTTATTTACAATGCACAAGTATGATATTGGAGGCCTCTTTTGTTTTGAATCACTTGAATCACTATGGTAGTAGAATTGATAATATAAGAAGTAGTGAAATCAGAGTTTGTTTCCTTGGGCTGAAGAGTGAAATGGGCAAATGAATGATTGAAAGCTTAAAGGGGGGGGGGGGGGGGGCGAGTAATTAGAAGCCCATAGTGATTTTTCCCTTCAGTGTTTACTTGTTGGAGTGTATTTCTGCTAGTATTAAGCTCTGGATTTTCACTTTATAGGAAGGGATAAGCCACAATTCTACTCTCTACGTTGATGAGATTGATTTCTGGCCTCATTACCATTGATCTCTCTGCATCTCTTCATCTGTTTGCTGCCCCTGAAAAAACCCAGCCTCAAAACTTCTGGTTAAAGCATTTTGTCAGAATTAAGCAGCTAAGAGATACTTGCAGAAATCCTGAGACTGTTTAAGTGAGGCCATACAGAATTCCCATTTTTCTGTGCTGGACAGCAATGTTCTGAACAAAGTTCTGGTTTTGTTTCCAGCACTAGTCAGGCTGTTTTAAGATAGTCACCTTCAGTTCACTTCAGTTTAAAAAAGAAGGTGTGTCTGGTTTAGTCTTTGCCATATCTCTGAGATAGCACCCTTTATATTTTGACAGTGCTTGAGATGTAGCTCAACCAGTCCTGTACTGCTGCTTGACTAGGCATCCCTCATTCTCAAAGAAGAAAACTTGAAGGAGAACTGAGTCCAGCGCTGTAGTAGCTGTTTCCTAATGCAGTTGAGAGTATATTTGGACAGAAGTAGGCAGATGGCTCCAGGGTTGCTCTGTGCACCAAGCTGACAAGGTGCAAGACAGTGCTGATGTAAAGTTGAATGTGTGATGGGGTTGGACTAGATGACCTTTAAAGGTCCCTTCCAACCCAAACTATTCTATGATTCTATGTCTGTTTTGACAATGTTAAGGTGCACGTATGCTTCAGTACAGCCTTCTGAGAGTTTATTTCGTATCTACCTTCTTGCCACTAGAACTCTAAGCATTTAACTGGCTGAAGAGTTTAGTTCTCAACTAAATTTTTATTTTTAACAAGGGATTTCTGTAGTAGGGACTATTTCCTCTCTGGAGAAGCGGGCGTCTGCGATCAAAACATCTCACTGGCCTGAAAGTTCAGCTCTTTGAAATCCATGCTACTTTAAGTGGCATAAAGTGTTCCTTTTTGTGTTGTGAAAGTGTTGAGAAGTTTGTTAAACCCTTCTGATATATGCCTCTATATAGGAAGGTTTAGGTCGTTTGGATCTTTATTTACATAAACATAAATGTGTTCTGTGTTACATAAATATAAAAATGTGTTCAGGTAAACCTGTTGAAGTGTCTGACTGTGCCATACTTGGTGTTTGCCTTAAACTAAATGGGGCTGTATATGTGTGGATGGTACCTTTCTGGTACATTGTTACTGGAAGATGTAACAATGAGGAGATTCTTTTCTCTGTTGTCATTTGTGATATTTCTCAATAAATCATTCCTTCTTAATAGATCATTCCTTCTACCTCCCTCCTTCCCCTGGCCTGTCTTAGGGTCCAATTCTGGTAACTGTTTTCTGTTCCCTTAATTTTGAAGTGATCATTTCTGTAGCTCATCCCCTTCAGTTGCCTTGCTGAGGTTGGTCAGTAAAATATTTGAGACCTTCCTATGAAAAATGATGAAATGTAGAAATATTGTTCTGCCTATTATCAGGGGACAATATTTGCAAAGCCATCGCAGAGATGCTGCATTTCTTTTTAATCTGTCTGGTACTCATTACAGAAGAGAAATATAGCAAAGATGCATTGTTGAATTTTCAGTGCTGGAATACTGTAATGCCTGTGTGTTGTGTTTTTTTTTTCCTTTCTTTTTTTCCCCCCTCTCCCCCTCATAGGAGGTAGTAAGTTCACTGCCCTTTATCGCAATATCCCTGGACAATTTTCCAGACAACAAAGAAATTCATGATGACTTGAATGCTTACATTCAGTACAGAATTAATAACAGCCAGGAAATTATAAACAACATATCTTTAAATGGAAAAGCTGATGCAGCTATTATTGGGAAAGTGAGTAATCACCTGATCATGAGAAGCCTGGGATCTTATCTCTATTTGAAACTCACTCTGGATCTTTTCCAAAAAGGTCACTTAGTAATCAAAAGTGCAAGCTACAAGGTTGTTCCAGTGTCTCTATCAGAACTGTACTTACTTCAGTGCAATATGAAGTTCATGACAAACTCTGCTTTTGAGCGAGCCCTGCCCGTATTAAATGTGGCACTGGCATCCCTACATCCCATGACAGATGACCAGATTTTCCAAGCTATTAATGCAGGCCAGATAAATGGTGAACAACAATGGGAAGACTTCAGCCAAAGGATGGAAGCCCTTTCGTGTTTCCTGATAAAAAGACGTGACAAAACACGTATGTTCTGCCATCCTTCCTTCAGGGAATGGCTTGTTTGGAGAGCAGATGGTGAAAATACTGACTTCTTATGTGAGCCAAGGTAAATGAAACCTGCAGTAAATCGTGTTCAAATAACTGCAATTATGTTTTATATGATTGGTTGCAGCAATTGGTGAGAGGAAAGAGTAATGTTAAAACACAAGCACACCTAATTTTTTCCAAAATGAAAACTTTTATATGTTTAGAGTTAGACTTGACCAGAAGTATCAGAGGTTACAATGCATAATTGACTTTGTAGAATTTGCAGATTTGCATTTGACTTTGCTACCCTCGTGGAGAAATGAAAGTACTATGTTGTTATTAATATAGCAAAATTGTTGAGAAGTATGTGCAGCAGTACCTTGTCTATTTAGAGTGCAGGAACAGAAAGAACAGATCATTTGGGCTGTTTTAAAAGTAAAAATAAGACATTTTGTTCTATAATTATATCCTCATGGCATTGTTTCAGTTTGTTCCATCTCACCTTCTTTGACTTAGCACGAATTAGTTAAATTGGAGATGACAAGCTGTTATTGTACAGGCACATGCTTGCAGTCTGCATCTTCCATTTTTTTCATATTCTTCAGGGTTTTCAGTTTTTTTGTTTCTATAAAAGAATAAATAATGCTGACATTTAAAATTATCACCGACCCAAGACTTCTCTGTGCTTTCAAGTGGATTTAACAAAAACGGTTCAGTAGGTGGAATTATCAGGGTTGCAGACTGTTTGGCCCCTACCATTTTTCAACATTGCTAGCTGCACCCTGGGCCCATTGAATACCTGATGCACAGTGCATGCTCTAACAGAAGGTGGAGGGTTGCCTAGTCTTACTTAAAGCCTCCGTTTTTGAAAAATTCTGTTTAGAAATTTCTGAAGATGCGTCGAGAAGCCCCCTGCAACTTCATCCCCTGGATGAATAGTCTAATTAGCATATGGTTAATTGTTCGGTTCCAGTATATAGTCTGACTAATGTATAGTATATGACAACCTTGTTTTCTCAGGGTTATGCCATTTCCGCTGTTTCCTAGAACACTGACTAATGTAGATGTAGAATTACTAAATACACATTTTATCTCAAATTTCAAAAGGATTCAGATCTTCTTCTTCTAAAAGGACTGGGTTTTATCTGAGGTACCTGCAGTTTCTGACTGTGAGATGAAACAAGACAAAAGGGGAGCACTATGCAAATCGCTGTCCAAAGCTGCATTGGTTCTGACATGGGCCTCTTGCGAGGTGGCAGTAGAGAAATATTAGGAGTGTGTTTCAACTTTGAAATTTTTCTTTTTTCTCTTTGCATTATTTCGTTATGGAAATAATTTTGTTTAGATGTAATGGTATGTTTCAGTAGTCTGACAAAGTTGAGCTGTTATGACAGGCATACAGATGCGTTAGGATATTTACTGAAAGTATAGTTATAAAAGTTCTCTCTTAATCCTTTTCACTAGGAATGGACATGCTTTACTGGCTTTCATGTTTTCTCGACAAGAGGGGAAGTTAAACCGCCAACAAACTATGGAACTTGGTCATCATATACTTAAAGCTCACATTTTTAAGGTAAAGCTTACAGCTTATTAGGTTTTATGATCTATTCTTACGAATGTGTCTTAGAGATTCTCCTCTGAGTTGCTTTAATAATTTGTTAGAAGCTTATGCAAAATACTTGGTAGTGCTAACAAACAAAATTGTTACTTTTCTTTATACTGATGAGATGTAGATATAAATAGTATTTCTAATTCTATAGAGAGATTTCCTGTTGTATCATTTCTGTTAGGGCCTCAGTAAAAGGACTGGAATTTCTTCCAGTCATCTTCAAGCCTTGTGGATTGGTTATAGTACTGATGGACTGTCTGCAGCCCTTGCTTCTCTGAGAAACATCTATACACCCAATGTGAAGGTAAGAAAATAAGCATTCATGTACAAACAGTGCTTTATCTGCCACTGTTGCTGTAACTCTGTTGATGAATGTTGAAATTAATGTAACCCTTTAAAAGAAAAAAAGCCACCACTATGCATCTGTAACTGAACTCCTTTATAACAAGTCTTCATGTACTTTTTAAAGCTGTGTTAAAGTCCAGTTCAGTTTTCCTTGATAGTTTTGATGGAAAGAAGGGTTTCACCCTGATTCTGATGTAGTCGCACTCTGTAGCATAGGTAAGCGTGTGGATGCATTTTCAGGGTGTCAGATGTTCCACCTGATTTGCTGGGCAGACTTCAGCTGTATTTTCTTGTGTGGGGAAGTATCAAGGGAATTGTAAAAGGCGAAATACTGTGAGAGTGAAAGGATGTAAAATGCCAGTACTTTGCACTATTATTTGAATCCCTGGATTATGGATAGGGAAGTCCAAGTTGACAAGTTGCAATTTTAGCCAACTGCTAAGCCTTTTGATTGGAAATCTGCGTGTACATGCACACACACACACACACACACACGCTATGATAATTTTTTTGAGATTGCTTTTTATGCAATCTGGTTCTCTATTAATGGAGTCAGTTACATAAATCTGCACAGTAGTAGCAAGTCACACAGATGAAATTGTGGTGAGAGAGTAGTGAGTTTCAGGGGAGAGGCGAGTCTTCTGTTAGGAGTACATAGTTCAGTAACACAATAATCGATTTGCTAACAGATGATTTTTAAACTTTCATAGTGGTATATATGTGATAAAGTCGATGTCTGCCAATAAAATCTGCATCAAAATTAGGGAGTAACGTATGAGTACCTGAATCAAGATGTCAGAGTCTCTTAATAAATTCAGACAAATCTGAGGAAAAAACTGTTTTGTTTAAATTTAAATTTTAGGTGAGTCGGCTGCTGATCTTGGCAGGAGCAAATGTGAATTATCGGACTGAAGTACTAAATAATGCTCCAGTGCTTTGTGTTCAGTCGCACCTTGGACATGAAGAAGTGGTCACTCTCTTACTAGAATTTGGAGCTGCTATTGATGGGACTTCAGAAAATGGGATGACAGCACTTAGTTATGCAGCTGCTGCAGGTCACATGAACATAGTTTCACTGCTGTGCAAAAAAGGTGCAAAGGTAAGCTGATGCACAAAGATTGCAATGTTTGAAGCCAAAAACATCATGCAAAAGCCTAAGAAAATTGTTGTTGATTACATAAGTATATACTTAACACACAGAGACTTGGGGCGGGGCGGCAGGGGAGTCCAGAACATCTACACAGGTTTCCATGAAGTGTTTTCCATGTGCCACTGATCGCAACCCTCTGGCCCGTCCGTTCAGCCAGTTTTGGGTCCACCTCACTGTGCACTTACTGTACTTCATCAGCTTGTCCATGACAATGTTATGGGAGACAGTGTCAGAAGCCTTACTAAAGTCGAGGTGGACAACATCCACAGCTCTCCCCTCATCCACCAAGCCAGCCACCTCATTGTAGAAGGCTGTCAGGTTGGTTAAGCATGATTTCCCCTTGATAAACCCATGCTGACTACTCCCGATCACCTTCTTGTCCTTCATGTGTTTGGAAGTGGTTTCCAGGATTAGTTTTTCCATCACCTTCCCAGCAACTAAGGTGAGGCTGTTTGGCCTGCAATTCCCCAGATCTTCCTTCTTGCCCTTCTTGAAGATACGAGTGACATTTTCTCTCTTGCAGTGCTCAGGAGCTTCTCCTCTCCATGGCCTTTCACTAGACTTTTTAACTTTGAACATTTGTTTTTTTTTTTCCCCCAATGCAGACTGACTATGTAGACAAGAAAGGCCAGTGTGCTTTGGTCCATAGTGCATTGAGAGGGCATTGTGATATCCTTGAATACTTGCTCAATGTTGTTTGGATAACTCCTTCCCAAGAACAAAATTCACTAAGAAAAAGCCAGGCACTGCAACAAGCTCTAACAGCAGCTTCCAGTATGGGGCACTGTCAGGTAGGTTGATAGTTCACATATTTCCAAATCTGTTTGAATTCATGAGAATTATACAACAGTGCTTGCAGCTATTTTTAAAAGAGGTTTGGAAAGCAGAACTATTGAAACCTCTGATATTTACAGTAGTATGCATTCTTAGCAGCTGTTTTAAATGCTGTAGGTAATTATCCAATAATATTCTTTGCTTCAGGATTTGTTTGTATGTAATTTTCTGTCTACTTTTTCCTCTCTGTTCTTGGAAGTTGTCCTAAATCTCTAGTGGTAATGATGATATTCTGTATCAGTGATCCACCCTGGTATGTTTCTACTTTAGGTTGAATTTTTTTTTTATACTATAACAAATTGTATATTGCACATGCTTAACTTTTTAACCTGATGCACACGTCAAGTTACAGACTTCAGCTTAGTGTCACGTAAGACAGAAATTTGGGGTTGCGTGCATGTATGTGATAAAAGAAGTGTTTGTCAGCATTACAGTATTATTCAGTAAAAGGAACACTAAAAGTAAGCACATAAATACACAAAATGCTTTAGATATTTAGGTAATAGAAGTATGTCTTCTGTTCATTGGGAAAATAGATCTTAACCTTGATATAAAAGTAATCAGTAAGTAAAGATACTTGAATAAAGATCACACTAGGCTGATGGAATTTCCTGTGTATGTATTATAAGTGATGTGCCAAAAGTGGAAACTTAAAATCTCTTCAATAAAACCATTTCAATATTTACTACTTTTAAATCTATTTTTTTTATTGCTATAAGATGAAGAATCTGATCTTTAAAGTTGTTTACATGATTCAAACATAGTAATGTCTGTGCAATTAATTTATTATATGATATATAAGCCATCACTGTCTCACGATATAAATTTGAGGATTCTGAACTATGATTAACTTGAATTAATGGATAATTCCTTCACTCTCATAAAAGTTCTTGTTTGCTATCACTGATTAAATGAAAGCAGTCAACTCCTGAATATCAGCAAAATAGATCATGTTAATCATAAATACTTACTCTTACCTGAAAAAGTCCATCTTTCTCTATTTTTAGGACGATAAGAAGCTTAGTTCTACTTAGCTGGAAATAAGACCTGTGTGTTTCATGAATTTTAAATAAATTATATTCCAGCATTTCGGATTTTAGGATTTTCCGTACATTGTATACAACACTTTTCATACAGCCTGAAAATACCTATATACTTTCTCCTTTCCTTCCTTTGCTTTTTCCTGTAGCATCCAAAACTTTTGTTAGTGTGATTCTACTCCCTTGCCTGCTTGCTGCAGTCTCAGTGACCGTGTCCCCCATTAGAAAATCTGTTTAAAGTAGCCATTAGAAGAGGTTTTAATTTAATAATCTTTTACTAGCAGGTGGTTACAAAATGTAGATTTCCTTAATAAAATAAAAACACAGAAAAACTTAATTTATAACTGATCTCAAGTTTAAAAATTAGCGTTTAACAAGGTATGTTTAAACCCTTCTGTAAAGAAATTTTGAAAAACAGCTAAGATATAAACAATGTAAAAGGAAAAACGTAGGAATTGCCATTTTACAAGATGTATGCAAATATTCTCTTTTTTCCCTTTGTTTTAGGCAATAGGGAATTTCCTCACTGAACTGGGATGCTTTATTTTTTATTTTTGGTATTGTTTGTCTGGATTATTCTGGTGTATGTAGGTCACACAGGAGTTCATTAAATCATAATCAAGTAAAACGCCCTGAACCAATTAACAGAAGGGCACTGGGCTTTTTTTGTTTAAACTGCTTTCAATAACATTCAGTCATCTTCAACTCGTACTAAAAATCATGCTGAACTTGCTTTGATGGATTGTGAACAATATTTTCTTTGATTCATGTGCATTAAGAGAGAAGCACTCTCACTTGTTTTAAATCTTTTACCCAAGTGCCAACTGATGTTTTTTGTGACTCACTACGTCTCTGCTAACTGTTTTTGACAGGTGGTTTGTTACATCTTGACAATTGAAAAGGACCATGAAGTAGACATCAATGACACTGATGCCTTGTGGGGAGAAACAGGTATTTCCTTTCTCATTTTCCCTAATTAGAGTTGCTCATTTAAGAAGTGAGAGTTTTTAATTTTGATTTTTTAAATGTAATTTTCTGTGGTAAGTCATGGGAGAATACCAGTTTTAATAATAAAGTGCAGTGTGTAAGTATAGAGTTTTTAACTTACTAAATCTACTCATCTCGTGTATTGAAAAGTTATTTTATATTAAAATTACTGTAAATTTTCTAATTAAAATTGAAAATTGTCTGTGGAAATATAGTGCTTCAAGCTTCCGTGTAGCATTTCATAGGATTATCTGTTTGAGAACTTTTTTTTTTTTTTAAAAATCTCATTTGTTTGCAGGAAATGCTAGGCAATTGCCTCATTTGTTCCAATTAGGCAATGGATGAAAAGACATGCCTTTGTATGTATGGGAAATGCCAAATATTTTTTTAAAGACCGACTGTGCAGCCTGCAGCTGAAAGTTTTCCTGTTTTACCATATGAGTAGCATCTTGATTTCATTTAGGCAGCTGAGATTGCACAAGCAGGTGGGAAAACAGTCTCTTCTAATGATTGTCAGTAGCCTCTTCACATGTTGGAGAAGTGAATGTTCTTTATTCCTATGCATATACAAAACTCTTGTTGCAAATCCAGTGAATTCCAAAAAACATACATCTGTTTCTAAATTAATTTTCCTTCAGTATTTTCTTGTCAAAGTCTTGTATTCAAATTCTTGCTTAATGTATTGGGAGTGTTTACTCATTAAGTAAGTGCTTCCTTATGCAGTCCTAACTTGTGATGGACGTGAAGGTCCGAGTCCAGAGAACTACAAGCAGTTCCCTGTGGCACTTTTGTGCTCTCTGAGATACAGAGTAGTAAGTCTGGGACAAGAAAAACGTGTAGAGTGAGTCACGATAGCCACAGGATTAGCATTACATGAAATATTACTCTCCAATTATTGAATATAAAAAAACTTACATGGAAAGGATGCTAATTTATATGCTGCTGGAATCTTCACAGTTTTGCATGCGTGGGTGAACTTGCATTTCCATTGTACTGCATGGTTCTTTGCTATCTTATTTTGTAAATGGGATCATGATCTGGAACTGGATAGTGATAAAACTTAGAAGTATGAGGCAGATGGAGTGAGGAGCAGTGTGTTTTGTGAGTGCCTGTTTTAAAAAGGGAAAATCCATTGCACCTTGAGACAGCATAGAACAACCTTAAAGATTGTTCCTTTTCGTATAGTAACATGTTCAGGAACAGCTTGTTTCTGTTCATTTATTTGTACTGCTGTTATCTACTTGAATCCTAAGTTGGTTCTGCTCACTGTGGAGGCTGTTTCAATAGCATTTTATATTGTGAGTCTTTTAGAGGGAAAGACAGC
Organism: Gymnogyps californianus; assembly: GCF_018139145.2. Taxonomy (NCBI): domain Eukaryota; kingdom Metazoa; phylum Chordata; class Aves; order Accipitriformes; family Cathartidae; genus Gymnogyps; species Gymnogyps californianus. Next base: position 44,488,686 of record NC_059477.1, read on the forward strand.
TAGATATCATCATTGCCATTCCCAGTATTTTATCACATTAATGTAGCTGAAGGCCATGTTTGTATGAAGTATAGGTTCAAGGCAAGTTAAATAGCAAATTAAAGTGGAGCAGATAAAAAAGTCACGTAACACATGATATGAGAGAATGTAGGGGTGGGAGACTTTTAAGCCTGTTTTCTACACTTCCTTAATTTACCCTTGTCACGTGCATAGCTTGTAGGTTAAAAGGAATCTTTGAAAATTTTGGATAAACCCACCAGCCTGAGGCAGTCCTAGTTCCTTTTTCATTAATCATTTTTTTCATTGCAAGAAAGGTTCATCTCTTTCCATCAGGCCCTTCTCAAAGGTGAAGATGATAACAGTTCTGGGATTCAACAAAGGGACTGTAACTCAAGTTTCAGGAAGTACTGTTTACTCAGTCCCTAGCAGTGGTGTATTACCAAACATCAGATATTTAGATCTCTGCAGAAAGTCTGTGTCTTGGACAATTTAGCTTCATTCTGCACTGGTTAAAATTGTTTTCCCTGTTTTTCATGGTGAAAAACACAGTAGGTTATCAATCGATAGTTCTAATTCCTGTGTGTTAACCCTTGCTTTAGACTTCAAGGGATTACTGTACATTTTTCAGTACACAAGAGACATCAACATTCTAGTTCACCTTAAAAATCTTTTTTGAACTGAACAGTGTATGTTGTCAAGAGCGAGTGCTCTTGGCCTCTATCTAAAATTCAGTAACCTTGCAACTTTTAAACAGATAGATACTACTATCAGAAGACACCTTTTCAGCCCTGGCTGAAAACACCAGAGTATCGCAATTGCATGCACACCTACATACATTGGCGACGGAGTAGTTCAACATAGTATAGTAGCAAATGTGTCCAGATAGCACAATAATAAAACCATTGATACGATCTTTATTTTAGACATTCATAAGATACAAATTACTGCAAAGCTATGTTCACAATATATGGCTTATGAGAAAGCCGGTAATTTCCACACATTCGGCACTAGTATTTTGTGACTCTACTCAGTACCAAAATAATGCTGAAGCGTTGCTGCAAGGCTATACATTTAAACAACTTGCCACCTTCTCCTATAGCTTACCATACTCCTTGCTTTTCACTGTGACACTCATTGAAGCTTGAAAATAAAATACTTCCCCATCATGATTTTTTCCCCTCTTCCATTTCGCTCACATCAGATTATTGTGTGTTTTAAATGGAGCTTGAAATTAAAATGGGTTTTTTGTTGTTTGTGTTGAACCGACATAACTGATGTTAACACTGCTTAGAAAATGGGTTCATGTGCTAACTTCTGCAAGAATCAGCAGAGGACTTGCCCCTCCATTTTCTAAATCCTAATACCATATATTTTCCAGTAAGAAGTGGGTCAAATTGTGAATTTCTTGATACTAATTTTTTAGCATTTTCAAACATGATAAAGTAGAATTTTGAAAAATTTCAACAGATGCTGAAAGTAAATAAAATTACAAACACTGCAGGAAGTAGTAAATTTTCTTTTTTAACAACAATATGTAACCCATTCACTCTTCACTCACTGATACTTCACTATGTTACAGTTACATCAACTGTTTAGATCTGAACAACTGGAAAGTAACTGTTATAGATACCGACATTAGAGGCAAAACAAACTATCTTGTTCAGAAACTTCACATTTTTTATTCTGTCAGTACCAGCATTTTAGCTTATGGTGAAACTAACATTACAGCAACAATATAACTCCCTATACCTTATCCAGGTATAAGAAGACTAAACAATTCCTCCAGTCAGCTTAAACAACATCAGTTTTTATCTTTGAGAATCATCTCTTTATTTATCAGAGAATGTCTGTGGCTTATTGACTTAACCTGGTTCTGACTAATTCATTTGAGTCTGAAAAAAGTTATGAAAATCTTATGGAGCAGCCGAGCTGAAAAAAATGGGGATTCAGTAACACTCCCATAATGTGCATGTGTCAAAAGATGTGGTAAAACAGCTAAGAGATGATGTTGATGAAAATGCTTTCTTTAGCCCTGACAGCTGCTGCAGGAAGAGGGAAACTGGAAGTCTGCGAATTACTTCTTGAACACGGAGCAGTTGTGACAAGAGCTAATAGGAGGGGGATTCCTCCGCTTTTCTGTGCAGTACGGCAGGGGCACTGGCAGGTCTGACACCTCTTCGTGAATTAAATGGATTCCCTTGGGAAGTGGTCCTTGATTCCTCCCATCTCTAGTCCTGTAATAAATCAGTGTAAATTTTCTAATATGCATTTGCATCAGCTTCAAAGGGACGTGTTCAGAAGCTCACATTTTAAGTTATTTAAAGTGATACAAAGGATTTGAAAGTACATCAGCTGCATGACAACCTTAGTTATAATATACCTGAAAAATAATACATGGGAGTTAAAATATTTTATTTCCTAGACCAGGAAGAGAGGCCATTTCGGATCCTCTATACTGCTTCTGTATTAATGGAGAGAGAACCTTAGAGTCAGGAGCCTTCCTCATGCTGGCCATTCCTGTCAGGAGAAGGCCGCGAATTGCAAACAGTTAAGACTTGACTTGCACAGGGTTTCTCAATGATTGCTATAAATAGCACCTTAGTCCTCTTCTTTAAAAGTTCATGCTATTGTGGCTAAAATTTAAAGCTGCCAATTTATTTTTAAATTTATATTTTCTATTTCAGATTGCTAAACTTCTAGTGGAGCATGGGTCTGATGTGAATTTAAGCGACAAGCAAGGCCGAACTCCACTTATGGTGGCTTCTTGTGAAGGACATTTGAGCACTGTGGAATTTCTGCTTTCTGAAGGTAGAAAATAAATAGTGGTTCAAGGCTGCACAGCTGTACCAGAGACTGTATCTGTGTGAGTTAGGTAATTTTTCTTATTAAGCAGGACATCTTCATAACAAAGTTAATTTTCATTTTACAGGTGCAATTATTTCATCTCTGGACAAAGAAGGACTGACAGCTTTGAGCTGGGCCTGTCTAAAAGGCCACAGGGAAGTGGTTCAGTATTTAGTTGAGAAAGGCGCAACAACTGATCAGACAGACAAAAACGGACGAACACCCCTAGACCTGGCAGCTTTTTATGGAGATGCTGATATTGTAAGTAGAACTACCAGTAGAAAAACTAAGCATGTATTGAATTTTCATAATACAAAACAAAGCTTAGAAAAAATACTGCCAACCAAAATAGAAAGGAAATTTGAGGAAGTAGCCAAGATGCTTACACTGCTAGCATGTTGACTGCAGTGCAAGTATTTACTCAGAAAAGCATCTTGTAGATAAGGTTTTAGTACCAAGGTAGTTGTAATAGAAGTCCAGCATTATGCCTTTATGTTCTACAGCGTGCTATTGTACTTCATCATGAATGTTTTAAATCTCAATAAAAAGTAGCATTTACAATTTTTGTGTAGGATGAACTGGAATTAAAAAAAAAAAAGCCTGTGGGACATGAAAAGAAATACCTTTTTTCAGCCTCTGCAAACCCATTGAGGTAACCTGACAGGGTCCTAGTCAGTTGGGTGCCTTAGTGGAACAGAGACCCCAAGTGAGAGATGTAGGAAGAAGAATAATATTGCCAGAATAGATGAAATGCAGAAAGATTTTGCTTCTCCATCATAAGGCAGCATTACTTGTCTTTGATAGGTATCTTACATGCTTTGCATGACAGGGAGGGAACTGTTAGAAATCCTTACACTTTTCATCTTGGGAAGATGGCACTGAGCACATCTCAGTGTTACTATCCAGTCTATATATGTGGAAATACAAGGCCTGAGGTGTAAATTCAGTTTTTTTCAGTTTGTTCCACAGGTCATTTCAGAAATAGGACAACTACTGAAGTTCCTTTTTCAGTCCTGCACCTTTCTCTCATACTACCTTCTTCCTCTATAATAAATGTTACAGTGCAAGAATTTAAGGCATTTTAGGGGAAGTTTTTCTGAATCTGAAATGGATCATGCCTATAACTGACATCAAAAGTATACAATAAGTTTAAAGTCTGTGATTTAGCATCCTCTATATCTTTAAAATCACAGATTTTTGAAGTGATTATGTATTTTGTTCTCATGCTTCAAAACTCAGTAATTAAGCACAATTCAGAAGCCTGACCAGATAGGAATGCAATGTCTGCAAGCTGCATGGAAGGGCATGCTCAAGTCTGCATGCACTATAAACAGATCCAGGAGTTCACCAGGGAACTAGAAAGAATAGCATATGCAGCCACTCAGACTCACTAGCATCTTTATTTCTAGAGTTTGCATATACAACGTCCTGTTTCAAAACAGCAGTTCTTGAATAAAAATGCTGCCATACAGTATAACTTGCTATAGCACTTTAAGTCCCATTCAGCCTTAGTCAGGATTAACTTGAAATCGTAAATAAATCCTTAGATTCTGTACTGGCTTCAACAGGTTTCAGAAGTCACATCACAGAGCTATTCCTGCCACTGCAAGGGTTTGTAGGTAACACTGGGTACCTGAAGAGGGACTTCTTTCCTGCTTGGGAATGAGGGATATCCAGCCTCCTGTACATACTTTTACTGTAGGTTATTGTATTGGAGTAGTACAGACTGCCAGTTCACCTGATAGACTGGCCACATCAGTGGTTCATATGGCTGAACAGCCTGATCTTTGTGGTAGGGCAACAGACAAAGGTGGAATAATACTAATTAAGAGGTCACTCAGCAGGCCAGCAGCTTTGGGTCTTGGCGCCCTGTCAGTGGGAAGGATTGTTAATACCTCTTTCCATACTAGATTACTGCCAGTCGCGTTTGAGCAAGCAATGGTTATGTGAAAGAGCTATTGCTTACATCAGACCTGCCATCGCTGTCGTTCCCTATATATTGCACTTTTAATTAGTGTTGCTGATGGACAATTACGAGAATTACTCCGTTGCTCTGGATGCTTGGTGAATGCTTGGTGGAAGCTCATGGTGTCTGGCTTACTTGTTTTGCTTTCTTAAACTTTCTTATTTGCCCTTGCTGCATTTTACATTTGCTGCATTTATGTCAAACTGCAGCATTAGACTGCTGTAATAAATGGTTAAGAAATGAATAAAATTACAAATGTGTTTTTCTTTGTATAGAACAAGAAGTGGTCCCTCAGCACCGTAACTTGTATTTGCACTGTTAACTAGAACATTTTAAATATCTCACATTACACAATAGTAGTCTGTGTATTTTCTGTTTATTGCATTTGTATAGCATTGTGTCCTATACTAGGAGCATATTCTGGTACTGCACTTCATGCTTGTCATTGTAGCGTTACGGTGTACTTGAAGCTGAAACCACAGGGCCTACACTGCTACTCTGTTTTCATCTGAGCTTACTGCCCTTACGCTTGAGCTGCTGTGTCTGCATATTGGCGTGCAGAACATGAACAAAGGAGGGAACAAGCTTAATGTGTTGGTCTTAGTGTTTTTCTGACACAGGTACTTCCAGGAATTTGGGTGTTGGTTTTTTTTAATTCCTTGACTGCAGGTCTTCGGTGCAGTTTGATAGCATTCCCGTGCTGTGTTGTCTTCAATGGATTCAGTTCAATGGCTTTAAAATGGCTTTAGCATACTCTGGAGTGCATACTCAGTATACTTCAAGGAAGATTAGGTGGTAGCTTAAATATTTCACTGTTCTGCCTCTCCTACCAAAAATAATGTTACAAGGCTCGTCTTGTTTCTTTTCACAGGTGCAGTATTTGGTAGAGAAAGGAGCAGTGATTGAGCATGTTGACCACAGTGGCATGCGGCCACTGGACAGAGCTATCGGATGTCGTAATACATCAGTAGTGGTTATGCTACTGAGAAAAGGAGCTAAACTAGGTTAGTAAAACTATCCTATACGCAGGAGAAACAACTGAATATCTGCTCTGCTAGAACTACTGTCATTTCTGTAAAGTAGATTAAATAAATAAATCCTGAAATACACGCTAGATTTTTGCAGGTTTTATGGTTTGCAGATGCCCACTCAAGAGAAATCAATCTCTTTCTGTTAAAGGCAGACACTCAAGACTCACTTCAGAAGTGAGGAAATGCAAGTAATTTTATTCTGTTCCTTTCTTTGATGTATGTTGAGGAGGAGGTCTGGAGCAGTCAGTCTTTAAGTGGTTACTCTATCATGATAGACTTAAACAAGAAAATTATGATTACGCTATTAGTGATAGTTAATTCTGACACTATTAATGATTTAGATTAAGAAGTTCTACATTTAAATAACGTTCTTTTAATAAATTATAGAATCGTACATTTTTGCAAAGAGCGGGCAAAACATATATGTCCAAATCATGTATTATCAGTAGGCAAGTAGATGGTGCAGATGTGTACATGATAATTATTGAATCTGTAGTACCTTTAAATCATCATTTATTATTATTTGGGTACTAAGTATGATCAAATACAGATCCTTACTTAGGCCTGAACTTTACCATGACTTTCATACTGTCCTATACTGGCTTTAGACCAGGGGTGAAATGCATCGGACCATTTAATATCTGGGTGCTATTTATGTGGGGTGGCAGGGGGCAGGTATGTATATATATATGCATTTTAAATACATGTGCATGCACTAATAATAATAATAATAGTTCCATGCAGGTGGAATATCTGCTGAAGTAGGATTAGGCTTTCTAGTGTGGACAGATATCAGAAACACACTTTATTCCCTTTTGTCAGAGATCCTTAAAATTTAACTTGCAGGAAATGCAGCATGGGCAATGGCCACCTCAAAACCCGATATTCTCCTTATTCTACTGCAGAAACTGATGGAAGAAGGAAATATACTGTACAAAGTAGGTAGATTTTTATTTTTTTCTGATAGAGCATTATAGTTGGACTTCTGTCTGAAGTAGATTAAAGTTCTTTATACCTCCTTTTCTGTTCAAACAAGATGCTTATTTCCACGTCCTCTCATGTTGGGAATGAGACGAAGAAATCTTGAGAACCTTGGGAAAGAATCATTGAAAACTCCTGCATTAAATAAATAAATAAATATTTAAAGATGGATAAGTACATTTTCTTTCTTTTGAGCAAGTCGCTCTGTGAACATTTGTAGCAGTCAGTTGCTTAAGAGCAACTCAGAATATAAGGTGCTTGTTTGAAAGTGCCTTGTTGAATTAAGTGACATTAAGGCACATCCTTTTCTTCAGGATAATGTTCTTTTGTGTGCTATTTAAATATATAATGAGGAAGGTGACAGCTCTTTTCATACATTCTTTTTACTAGTGGTGATATATTGCTCAGAAGAGAGACTGGAATTATTTTTGTAAACTGTGTGATACACCTGCGTTATTTCAGTAGTGCAACACAGTGCTGAATGGCTTATATAAGCATCGTGCAAAGTCTGTTCTAGCTACAAGGCTTGTAATGTGTAGGGTTTTTTGTAAGGGCCCTCAAATATCTGCCACCTTATCTCTGATCTTTGTTCTATATCAAATGGCTTTGCACAGTACAGAAGATAGACCCTTGAGACTTTGCCATCATGAATCAGGGTGGACCGGCTTGGATTCTCCCAAATTCTGCATAGGAGTCTTATGAATACATCTGGATAATTTATCAAGTTTATTGATCCTGACATGGGTTTAGAGCCTTATATCCAAGCAGGTACCTTTAAGCATGGGACATCTTTCAACCTAAAGGATAACAGATTTTATGCTACAAAGGCAGTTGTGTCATCCCTGGGAAGCCTCTCCTATGTCACACTTCTGTAGTGGTGTGTTGAATGTGACTCACTGGTTGTTCAGGGAGAAGGTGCCACTGTGTTGGCAGCACCAATTAATTTTCTTCAGTTTCTCCTCAAGTCGCTCCACAGGTTGAACCCTGCCTGGACTCTGAGACCACAGAGTAACATGGCAGGACTTGGTACTAGTATGTTTTACAATTTGTTACAAGAGGTTGAATTCCCTGCTGGTTTTTCTTTTTAGAGTGCTTAATTTTATTCTAGTAATTTGAATGGACTTGCTAGAGCTATGGTATGTGATTTAGCTTGTTAAACTTTTTCCAATATACTTCAATTTATTTATTTGCCAAAGTGTTTTAAATGGATAGTTATTTTGCAGAGTAACATGTATTTGAGTGTGCTAACAGTATGCAATAACTACTTTTCAGCTCTCCAGCTGAATAAAATAAGATAAACCTTAAATATCTTCCTTGCCAGTTTCAACAGTAAATTTTGACCACTTTGAGTGTTAAGATGAATTAAATAATAAAAAAACACCCAATGTTTATGAAAAGAAATTAACTTGTAAAATATCCATAAAGAGAAAAATTTCTTCATCTGTCAACTAAAAGATTTGCTTTTCTTAGCATGCTAGGAGGATTTCGGTGTTTTTAGCAAAACTGTCTCAAATCTTCAGTTTATTATGGAGATGTTCTCCAAGCATCTCTTGGAGAGTCTGAATATTTCCAGTGCAAGAGTGGATCATTCAGGCAGTCCCAAGGGACAGGTTAGCTCTCTTATTCAGCCTCTGTTAAGCAGTAGGAGATTGACCTTTGACTACTTTAAATTCATACACTCAGTCACCCAGCTGATCACGGCTCAGACACCTAAGTGGATCTGGCAGCAGCTGACCGCATGTTTGAATGTTGTGCTGACTCTTTCTCCCTCTCCCATCCAGCCTCTTCCATTGCCAGAGCTTGTTCTGCAGTATCACCACCTGATTAAGGATACACCATTCCTGATTAAGGATATGCTCTACTAGAAGCATCTAGGCCTTAGAGTTTTAATCAGCTGCATCATCAGATATTTGACTACTCCGTTTAAATAAATAAATAAATAATTGTATCATACATGAATTTTTCCGGTACAAGTAGTATGTAATAATGCAGATCTTATCCTGGTGAAATACTTTTAAAGGTATGAGTTTAGACACAAACACAAACTCTAGTTAACATGCAAGTTCTCTTATTGGGTCTGTGTGTAAGTGTAATTCATACTGTATATTTATTAAAAAATCTGGCTCTGTTTTCTACTTGAAGAGCACCTGTTGGTAGATGTCAAATATAAATGTGCTTTTTTGCAACAGCGTTGCAATACTAAGAGTTTGTGAAAAGCCTCTTGTTCCCTAAATTTGTAGAAAGGCAAGATGAAGGAAGCAGCACAGCGCTATCAGTATGCCTTGAGGAAGTTTCCAAGGGAAGGATTTGGAGAAGAAATGAAAGCATTCAATGAGCTGAGAGTTTCATTATACCTAAATTTGTCACGATGTCGCCGAAAAACAAATGTAAGCTCTTGCCATTAATCTGTTGCCTCTCTGGCATTGGGAACCTTAGTCGTCTATTCTGCTGCATCATTGAGTTTGTGCTTGGACATTTATTTTTGCTATTTTAGGATCCTTTTCACTGTATCCTGATTTTGGGCTTTGTTGTGTCAACAAATGGGGACAGCTCGTAAGATGAGGGCATGTTGCCATGGGGGATCTATTACAGCTGTTCTTATGTAATCCAGTTATTTTGGAATGTTGAACTGCTGGATGGTTTTGGTACTTTTAAAAGACTAAATGGAAAATGCCACCGCCACTACCCTTTGTTATCGTACAGCATAACCTACTACTACGGCTGTATTGTATGTGCTGGTTGTTTCTTTGTGCCTTCACCAGTGCATCAGATGGCTGGTAAGAACCTGAATGACCATCAGCGCAAAAACTTCTGATTTTCTGAACATACGTTACACTGTTCCTTCTTTTCAAACAGTAACTTCTTAATTCCCTGGTCATCCAAGTTGTTCTTGGCATCTGCTCCAGTTTGAAGAATTTCTAAATATAGGTGTCCAGGACTTTACATAGGCAGTTCTGCCGCTGCTTTGCACAGCAGTACTAATCCTTGCCTTTCCGTGCCACAACTGCTTCTCCTGATGCCTTCCTAGATGAGATTGACTTTGTCAGTTGCATCAAACTAACAGCAGAAAGTGGCTGTGACCAACTAGTCCGTGTGTGTGTGTGTGTGTTTCTTACCATATCCCACTGATAAACTCTCATGTGCATTTTGCTAATCCTGAAGTGCATCACCTTACATCTAAAGCTCAAGTTCATCACATTACTCTGCTCTTGCATGATATCTCAGGATGTGGTTTTTGGTGTTAATACTTTCTAACCTCCTGTATCATCATGCTCGATATAATTCAGTATCATGAACACCCTGTGCTGTGCATGGCTGTTATAAAAATTAGACTTGCTTCTGCCTTCATCTTCCCCGTAGCCATCTTTGCCCCAATTTCAATCCTGCTTTGTTAATTCCAGTCTTTGGTTTAACCAGCAATTTACTAAACTCTTATTCTGTGGTCTTGTTAAATGAAGACCAAATACATTACGTTTAGTGCAATTTTTCTCTAAAAATTTCACGTACCTTATCAAAGAAACCTCTGGACTAGTCCTAACCATTTCCTGATTTTTCTTGTTTTTCTCTAAATTCCTAGGTCTTTAACAGGCCTTTTTTCAAAACACATTCTAAAGCCTTGCTATCTGAGGTGGGCATTTATCCTGTTAAACATGCAGTCTCTTCTAGCATTTCAGCATCTTTGGGTTGAAAATAACCGTATCTTACCTATATTAACATTGCTTTTTAGCTAGCTTGGAGTCAGTTTCCCTTAGACATGAGAGTCAAGGTTAGCAAGATGAGGTCTGTTCTCAGTCTTTCAGAAAATATCTGCTCTTGCTAACTGATAAAGGTGACTTTCTATACTGCATTAGCTGTCTGCACTTTTGAAGCAGTACCATGCATAAAGAGCGTGCAGCTTTCTTTTATTGTCCGTGTATAATGAGTACATTTGTTTAAATTATTAGGACTTTGGTATGGCTGAAGAGTTTGCTACCAAAGCATTGGATCTGAAACCCAAGTCTTACGAAGCCTATTATGCTAGAGCAAGAGCCAAGAGGAACAGCAGGTACTGTTTGATTATGTGCATCTGTCTGCACAGATTTTTCTAACTTCCTCACACTTTGAATAACTCTTTTTCTTTTCCGCTAGTTGTAGTTGGAATTTGCAAAGAAAAAGTTATTTTCCTTGTGCACTTTCCATCTGTGGTAGGTCTCTGTATCAGTTAAAGCCAACCAAACCCAAAAAGCAATATTGAATACTCATTTAGGTAACTGTTAGGCAGTCCAGAAAGTAACAAATTGATATGAAGAGGGATTATTTTAAGTGTAAGAGTGAATGGGATTGCTATTCCACGTGACTTGGCAGAATGTTGTCAGCAGTGTGCCACCAAATTCCAGAGCTGCATTATTTATTACCAAGAATAACTGGGTGCTTTTATAGGACAGGATATGTTGAGTCATATGTCAGCTCAAGATAAAAACAAGGGGAGAGAGGAGGAACCATCTCTTTAAGCTGGAAAAGTACCAAACTATAGTGGTATAATTGAAGTATAAGGAGAGGTGCCTTTTTGATTCACCATGTCTTTTCTAAGCAGAACACTAAATGGTCATGAAGCGGAGTTCAGCAAGTTACCCACTCTGAAGATAACAGTAAAGGGCTTGCGAGACAAAGTGTCAGTGCCTAGTGTTACCCTTCCTGAAAAGCTGCTACGATACAAGGCGAAGGGTTTAGGGCTGGGTCTGTGCTTTCACTGTAGGAAAGAATTTCCTGGGTTGGAGAACATCCAGTTCTTATATTGTCACCACCTGCAGCAGGAGATGACAAAGCAGAGTATTTCTTTGAAAGTGGTGGAGGTGGCAATGCTGAGACTCAGATTTGCCCCAGGTTTTTATTTAGTTTTTTTCCCCCCCTAAACAGAAAGCTACTGGCTGCTCTTGCTGACTTACGTGAAGCCACACAGCTGTGTCCTAGCAATCAAGAGATAAAACGTCTCCTGGCTCGAGTAGAAGAGGAATGCAAACAGTTCCAGAGAACACAGCAACAGAAGCATCAGTCTCCACAGCTACTACAGCAAACTAACAACTCTGATAATGAGGAGGAGGGCATTATACAAGGTGTGAATGATAATTTTAATCTTCAAGACAGGGAGGATGAGCTGCCACACCCTGATGAATCTGTTTCCTCTCCACAAAGGCCGCAACGTTCCTTAGCTGCTTCATCATATAGCAGGACCCTTCAAGAAGGCGTTCCGCAGAAAGCTAGATCTGTGTCCCCTCAAAGCAGAACATGTAATAAATATCTGAGAGAGCCAGGCTTGATCATGCAGCCAACAAAGCAGGCACAGATTGTAAAAACTAATCAGCACCTGAGCTCCATCCAGTCTGGATCAAAAATGGGAAGCAGTCAATGTAATACAAAGACACAGTCATCTTTTCAGCATCTTCCCCAAAGTCCCTTGCCAGTCCGGCACTCTAAAATTCAGCATGTGGATGGGACAAGCACATTATCATCCGGAAGTGTTTCCACAGGTCCTAGTTCTGAATTGTACAATGAGAAGTTTATGTCCAGCCAGTGTTCGCATTCACAGCATAATGAGAATCTCTCTTCTCATTCTTTTGCAAGTAAGTCTAAAACCGGTGACAGGTTAACAGCCCCTACTCATATGAATTTCAGTGAAACAAGGCAGCAAAGTCCTGTAACCGGTGGCGTCTCTTCTGGTGCTCCATCCAGTGGTATGATTCTTGCCAGCTCAACCAGCAGCTTAACTTCAGCCAGTAGTTTTTCAGATAGTATTAAGGGGCTAGGCCCAGACGTTCGACTCAAGGAGAGTAACGCTACTCAAGTTCAGGGTGCTGTTGCTGAACACAGACCTCGCAATACCCCATTTATGGGAATCATGGATAAGACTGCAAGGTTTCAGCAGCAAAATACTCAATCCAGTCGCACTTGGCACTCTCAGACATCGGATGGATTACCAACAAATGGTGCTTCTGGGGGCATTCAGTCCTCAAATTTTGAGCACTTCTCAGTCAAACACTACCAAACGAAAATTTCCTCTACTGGTGCTGCCCCAGGAGACAGCAACCAGAATGGTATGCAACCTAAAGAAGGCGAGGAGCGTAAGTGCCAAATATCTACCCACACTCAAGACAACAGAGCACCTAAACAAGGTTCGCATTTATACCCAGATGCTGTATCAAAACAGCAGCCTCGTATCAATAAGGAGGGCCATCTAAGTCACGTCACGTCTACAAAACCAAAGCGATCATTCATTGAATCAAATGTATAAATACAATTTTGTATATTTACAGGGTTGTAAAACTTAGCTGATGATAACATCATAGGGTATTACTGCTATACAGAATACTGATTGGCTGGTCACTTGGGAGTTTGAGTAAGCAGTCTGTGTTGGCCAGTACTTAATGGGATGCAACCACTTTCAACTGTTCCTACCATCACAGGACAGTTACAGTAACTGGAATAGCAAATTTGTGTAGAAAGAGTCAATTAGGATCATCAGTCCACCAAACTAGGACCTTAAGCAGAGAAATCCTTTCCATTACATTTTGCCATTAAATAAGACTTTCCTTTTACATAGGGCTTTAATCTTGGCTTTTGGTTATATTACATCTCACCACTTACATAATAATCGTGCCTCTTATAAGTGCTTACTTCTCAAAACAGTGTTAAGAAAGATCTGCTGCATAATACTCAGATCTGTATATGTATGCTTTTTTTTTAAATCAAAGATAGTATTTTATCACTTTTCTAGTGGGATCTAATTTGGGTTGCATGATGTACATTTAGGAAGCATAAATAATTTGTGTATGAGTAAACTATAAGCAGCCATGTTTTGACATGTAAATATAACTATTTTTAGTAACTAGATGAAATCAAGTAAAATAAACAGTGACATTTGCATGTGTATTGAAAGGCTTTGACCATATTGGTTATTGCACTGAAGAACACAATATTATGGCATATTAACAATAATCGCACTTTATATAGTTTATCTAATCACCTTTGGGTGCTATCTTAAAGCAAAATGATTTATTGTTTATTCGTGAAAAAGGTACAGCAATGAAATGTTTAGTAAGTGGTTTTTATGGGAAACCCAAGAAATTGATGGGAGTGAAGATGAAAGTTTGAGGAAAAGTGTATGTGCAGTTGCATGACAGGATGAAGTTGTGAAGTTTTTCAGAGGAAATAAGGTTTTATATTGGCAAGAACGTGCTGAAAATAAACAGATGTAGTGACATTCCTATGAGCGCAGTTAGGTTGGAGTGGTCAACTTTCCAGAGTCAGTCACTTTCCACGTCTTGTTTGTGTACAGTGTTTTATGTACATTGTAAACAGCCGTACCCATTTTTACAAATTCTTGAGTTTGCATCATTATGCTTTAGCTTATTTATTGTTTACTGTTTCTTTGATATTTTGAACAAGTCCTATATTAGTCTTGTCCTGTAGTTCTATTTTTGCACAGCTACTGTATTTTTTCCATACAAAATAAAGATTATTAATATACCTGTGGGATGAGATGCAGTCACTGATGGTTACAGGAAAAACTCTCTCCCAACTTCTCCAAGTACATGTTCAGTAATAGGGAACAGAGAAAGACACATTTTTGGTTTTTTTAAATTAGAAAAAGAAATACGGATTATATACTTTGCTATTTCTTATCTTCTGAAAGACTAACTTGTCAAAATCAAGACTCAAAACTCATAAATGTAGTGAAAGTTTTAAGAAAACTTTATTTGAAAAACTGAGAATCTGAATACTTCATTTCTTAAATAGAAATACCGCAAAGTAGAATTACCAATAACTTAAAAGTTTTTCAGTAATTTTCTGGGAGCTTCCAACTGTGAAGATTTTCTTTCTAACAAACATTTAAATGACAGCCACAGTTCAGAATAGAAACACAATTTTTTCTTTCCAATTTTTTCTGATGCAATGATTTCCTTTTGCTACCTACAATTTCATTTCAATTAATTTTAACAAACAACTTCAAAACTAAGTCGTTTAACTATATTTCTGCTGAGTCTCCAGCCAGCGACTGATAGCCATTTTTAGCGTCCTATTTGGTGTAAGCATAAGAGAGGGGAGAGGAAGATTCGTCATGGGACTAGATCGTCTTCTATTGCTGATCCAGTTTTCCATTGCTTCCTTTTCATAGGAATAGCCATCTACAAAGAAACCATCATCAAAACCTTGTATTACAGACGCTTGGGCACTGTTACGCTTTTAGCTACTTAAATTTAAAAGGGATGTAAGGGAATCCATATTTCCAAACAGGAAAATTGAGATACAGAAAAATTACATGATCTGTGAAAGCTTTACCATAAACTCATACATATTTGTTTCAAATGACATAGTTAAATGTATTACGATAAAACTTTATACAGCAGTATTAAGATCAAAATTTGGTTCAACTTCTTAAGTTATACTGTACTCAGCAAACTAACTAGTACAAGCTATTTGAGAAAGCACTGCAAATTTGTCAGTTACAGCTGCATCAGTTCCCTGACGACTTTAAAGCTGCATATTGTTTGAAGCATTCTTGCTGCTGTGTCCAAAGCCTTCCCCCAAAGAGCCAGGTAGGGCAGTCGGCATGGGGTGGGGACAAGAAGGGGGACACACAAAATGTAATCTCCTTAGAAAAGGCTCCACTTGTACACTGATGTTTTGCCGCTGCAGTGATTTCACTTGGCTTGGAATTTTGCCTCCCATGGCTGTTAGCAGCAGAGGCATGCCAGCAACAGACATGCGGAACCAGCCCTTTCCCACCCAAGGGATTGTCTCTGATGAGGTCACGGGATTAAGCCGTGTTTATGCATGAACTTGTGACTAAGGTACACAAGTGGTAAACAGGACCACGTTACATAAAGTCTTCCTGTGTCCTTATTTGTGGTTAAGGAATCATAGACAGTACAGATAAAGCTCATTACAAGGCTGTAAAAAGGAATCATCAGAAATGGCATTGACAATCAGCACCTATAACAACAGTGCTTACTCAGTTCCTTTAAAAAAAGTTCCTTTAAAGAAAATCAGATTATGCTCATCAAGTTGCCTGCAACTGCAGTTGCTTATCTCTGTTTGTGGTGTTTAGTTCTAAATTACTCTAAAGACACCATACCAGACATTGTCAAGCCTCACCAAGCATTTGCAAGTAATATTCTCCCCCTGCCCCAATACTTGGAGAAATATATCACAATGTTTGTATTTGCTAGTTAAGGACAATGGGAGAGGAAAGATAAAGGGTACTGAACCATTACTGTACATGAAACAGAGTTGGTAATAAAACTGGCATGTCAGTTAAAAAAAAAAAACTGCCTAAGGGGGGGAGAACTTCCTGCCAAAAAAAAACCCCGAAAAAAAAAAATAAAGCTGTGCTTTACTAAAAATGCATAAATGGCATATTGGTGTTAAAGTCGGTGCACACCTTTGGTTAATAAAACTATTAGATTTTAATCACAATTTAAACATTTCCATTTACCTGGATCTAAAGTTCCTGAGTAACTTTTTAAAAATAAATTTTCACTTCAGGAACCCTTTATAGTAAAAAAAAAAAAGACAATGAAAGCTGACCGTGAATATAAACACTTCAGGCTAGTTTCATGTTTCTATCTCTGAATACAAAGCACCAAAATATATTACGCACATGTTAAATAAGACTTTCTTTTCAGTTTGAATGATCCATAACGTGAAGTAAAAGCTCATTAACATGTAGTGGCTAACACAACTAAAGGCTGCTACTGTGCAGCGCTCTGCGATGAACACTCAGCTGGCGGACCGAGCCCCGAGTTGGGCACACACTTAGCCCTCGACACCCATCCCGTTCCAGGACTTCAGATCTTCCAGTCAGTACCAACACAAACTTAAAGAACAGAAATAGAGGAATAAACCACGCCACCCCCCTCGCCAAGTATTAGCACAATCACCCAGGAACACCTCTGCCTGATGAAATACAAACCTGTGTCCTCCACCCCTCCTCTAACACAGGGCTATACTCTATTTCCTTCCCCCTTATTGAATATGAGCCTCTTGCTTTTAACATGGAAAAAATCTTCTTTAGGCTGATCACTTGAATAAAAGAAATAGGTAGTTTGGCATTCTACCTTCTTTTTCCTTAAATTCTACATAGCACAGAGGCATAGAAGTTTTACTTAACTCTTACTTAGCTTACTGAACTAAACAAAATGTCCAGCTCACTTCAGTTACTTTCTAATCTCAGAAATATCTAAATTCCTCCAATTTGAATCTGCAAAATTGCCCACATCTTAAAGAAGTCAGCTGTGTTCATACTACAGGAACTTCAGTGCTATAGTGCTGGGCAGTGAACTAGCTAGCTAGTTCTCCCCCCATGTGCACAATTCCATTTTGCACTTACTCAGAAAACTCTGTAATTAGGCTTGTAATTGTATTTGCAAAGGCACATAAAAGAATGAACATTAAAAAAAAAAAAATACAGCCTCATCAGCAGAGCTGACACTAAGTGAATTGCTTAATACAGTATTTTTCTCCATATGAGAGAGGTAATTTGGCAAATTAAACATTTACTACAGTTCTATTTTGTTGCAACAGCTATTTAGAATAGTTTATCTTTCTACAACTGATCAGATGATATGCCCGTTTTTCTGTTCCCACACCTATCTTTACCCTTAAGTAATTCATTTTAGTCAACGTCATTTAAAGACATACCTGCTGCAATGACAGGATCCTTCATAAGCTCCCTTGTTATAGGACATAAGAACTCATCAGGGATAGCAGCAGAAACAGAGACCATTTTCATCCTCAGTTCTTCAATTTTCTGGAGGACTTTACTGCGCAGGCCTAGAGACTCTGAAAAGTTATTCGTACATAAGTGGACAACACAGACATGTAAGGCAAACAGGTTAGGTCTTGCATTAATCAGCAGTTGTGTTACAGGAGACACAGCTCCATCTCGCCACCCCACCTAACACAGAAAAATCTGCAGACACCCCTGGCCACCACTACAAACAGCTCAACTACAGCATGTTGCTCTTGCTGGCTAACAATAACTTTGTGGAGTAATGAAAACAAACAGTAAAACAAGTACAAGTGCAACAGTGCTGCAAAGACATGGCTACCTGGCAGGACAGCGTTTTAGCTGATGAAAACGGAATCACACACATTGCTGCATGTGCAAAGCTAACTGTAGATAAAACAGAGTGGAAGATAGCAGTGTTTCTCCCTTGAAATTGGACTATATAAATAACGGTATGAAGCTATAAGAGTGCACAAGTGCCACCATCACCTCCAAACAGATGACTACCTACCAGCAAAGCACCTGTGTGAGGACTCATCACCCTTGGACCAGGTTTGCCCTGCAGTTTGGCATAGGGTCATATTTATGTCACCATTATGGACGTAAAGTGCTAAATTTGTCACAGATCAGTAAGGAGGCAGTGAGATGTTGCTTAATTTCCCCAAAAGTCTAATTCCAATAAGGCTGAGCATACTTAACACAAGGACTCTGCTGTTGGTGTAGCATTACACAAAACAAGATGCGAAGGCTGTGATATTTACACCACGTCCAACCCTCTGTTAACAGCTTAGTGGTTTAGCACTGCCCCCAGGCATCAGGCAGTCCGGATTCCAGTGTGCCTTAGGCTGTGCAGCATCAAGTCCACCTCTCTCACTTCCCAAGCGTATGCATCAACTGCTCTTCTACTAGAATATTACACCAAGCAGGACAGCAAAATTCCCTGACACTGTAGCAGGATCAGGAGACTCCATTACGAGGTTCTGGCCCCTATTCTTGACACTCTTTGCACTGCATAATTGGAGAAAAAAACACATGAAGTAGAACCATCCACTCAAGTATAAGCTTACTAGCATGTACTTAATCTTCTACCTTTGAGCCATGTCTGCACAACACACATACAATTAAAACTCACACAGAGGTTCTGAGATTTTGCATCCAGGCCTTAAGAGTTCTTCTGACCCTGTTACTGGAGATCCAGAAGCACGTTCCTATTTCTTAAATTCAGGCCACCATTAATTTATGCATTCACCTTGACAACGAGTGCCAACTGACAAAATGGAAGCATGCAGCACGAAGAATAAAACCACATGCCAATTGTAGGGGTTCCATTCCTTAGTATGAGTTACAGTTTGATTGACCCATTTTTTAAAAATGGTAAAAAGGAGGACCCTGGGAACTATTGACCAGTCAGGCTCACCTCTGTGCCTGGTAGAGAACATGGAACAGATCCTCCTGTAAGCCATGTCAAGGCACATGGATGACAGGGAGGTGATTAGAGACAGCCAACATGGCTTCACAAAGGGCAAATCATGCCTGACTAATCTGGTGGCCTTCTATGACTGTGTTGGTGGATAAGGGAAGAACTACTGATGTCACCTGCCTGGGCTTCTGTAAAGCCTTTAACATGGTCCCACACAACATTGTTGTCTCTAAATTAGAGACGGCTTTGATGGATGGACTGTTAGAAGGATAAGGAGTTGGCTGGCTGGCCGTGTCCAAAGAGTTGCAGTCACTGGCTCAATGTCCAAATGCAAACCAGTAACGAGTGGCGTCCCTCAAGGGTCCGTACTTCGACCAATACTATTTAATATCTTCGTCAGTGACATAGGCAGTGGCATTGAGTACATCCTCAGCAAGTTTGCAGATGACAGCAAGTTGAGTGGTGCAGTTGATTCATTCGAGGGAAGGGATGCCATCCAGAGGGACCCTGACAGGCTTGAGGAGTGGGCCAACTCATGAAGTTCAAAAAGGCCAAGTGCAAGGTGCTGCACGTGGGTCAGGGCAACCCCCAGTATCAGTACAGAATGGGGGCTGAATGGATTGAGATCAGCCCTGCAGAGAAGGACTTGGGAATATTGGTAGATGAAAAATTAGGTATGAGCCGACGATGTGTGCTTGCAGCCCAGAAATCCAGTCATATTCTGGGCTGCATCAAAAGAAGCGTGGCCAGCAGGTCGAGGGAGGTGATTCTGCCCCTCTACTCAGCTCTCGTCAGACCCCACGTGGAGTACTGTGTCCAGCTCTGGGGTCCCCAGTACAAGAAAGACATGGACCTGTTAGAGCGGGTCCAGAGGAGGGCTGCAACAGTGATCAGAGGGCTGGAACCCCTCTCCTATGAAGAAAAGTTGAGAGCATTGGGTTTGTTCAGCCTGGAGAAGAGAAGGCTCCAGGGAGACCTGATTGCAGCCTTTCAATATATAAAGGGGGATCGTAAGAAAGATGGAGAGAGACTTTTTACCAGGGCCTGCAGTGCCAGGACAGGGGGCAGTGGTTTTAAGCTGAAAGAGGGCACATTTAGATTGGACATAAGGAAGAATTTTTTTTACTGTAACAGGTTTGCCCAGAGGAGTTGTGGACGCCCCATCCCTGGAAGTGTTCAAGGCCAGGTTGGATGGGGCTTTGAGCAACCTGGTCTAGTGGAAGGCGTCCCTGCCCGTGGCAGGGGGGTTGGAACTAGATGATCTCTAAAGGTCCCTTGAACCCAAGCCATTCTATGATTCTATGGTTCTATGATAGCATGTGGGCAAAATTACCTTCCTGATAGCCTCTTTTTTGCCCAGATAATCTGTCAGTCTCCTGGTAAAGCTAATTTCTGCTGCATGGCAAGTATCACACCCATTCACTTCTTAGCTGTGTCTTTCTCCCACTCTACCACGCCAGAGTGAGTGTTTAACTTCCAACTGTGCCAGATTTCAATAAAATAATAAAAACATTACCCTGTCAGAGGAACCCTGAAAAAGCTCGTCAACAAATCTTAGAATGGCTTTTTAATATTAGTCTTAGAAAAATGCCTTTAAAATATTGACACAACTTTGAAAGCTTAAAACATTTAAATTGATATAAACATTGGTTTAAATTTAATACAAGCCATAAAATGGCAAGATCCAAAATAAAAGGAGCTGGCAGAATGTAAAGAACTAATTTCAAGCCACAAATACAGTCATTTCTCTAAATGCCTGATGTGTTACAAAGCACACTATTGGCACAGTGACTATGTGTTTGCAGGGATTAAAAAAGTAATTACAGAGTAAAAATCTGAATACCACGAACATTACAGGGACTGACTGCTTTTTTACTGACTGCTGTGTCCTTCCAGTCATGCTAAATGTAAGGACATACCATTTCAGTAAAAGTATAATTAACAGGATTTCCATTAACCTTCACATTTAGCTTTTGTCATACAAGGTCATTTACATCTCTCCGTTACAATACACTACACCTGTTGTACAGTATTGCTGTCCTATGGCTTAAAAAGGGATGACTGAAGAACGCCTGAACCTGTGTTTTTTAAAAGATTTAACGTCCACCTAATCTAAAAATAAAACTACAAACATAATTATGGTTATGCCATGCTGCCTTGTTTTCTTTCAGACTGTTTAGTTCAGAGGCACTCAAGCTGATAAAGTGAAGATGCATCAACAGTAACTTTGCTATCTTCAAACAATGCATCAAAACAATAAGGTGTGTTTGCACACTGTGCCTGCAAATTATACTTCATTGTTGTATGCTCCTATTTCATGAGAGATAAGGTATTAGACTTGCAGCACCTCAATGTTCAGGCAATGCTTTTGTAAGCAACCTGTATCAAAATGGAAATAACTTATTTTTACAATTAAATTGTACACTGGCATTACTCTCCCAGAAAAGTGCATCACATTTATAATGAGGTGCGCTCTCATTCACACAATATCAATAAACCCATAAAACTTCATTTACTCCCAACTGTCCATTCTTAAAAAAATTTTAAAAATAACCTCACTGTGGACAATCCTCTTGGCAAGATTATGATAAACCTTAAAAAACCTAGGTAAGACATACTGAAGCCCTCATGATACACACGGAGCTCTACCTTCTGTTCAAGGTCTCAGTAACAGAGCTCCTTTATTGCAATGCATGAGATTGTTCCCACTGGACCTCACCACTGTGCAACACTGCTACTGCTAAACTGATTGCAGAAAATGTTCATTAAGTTCTCTTTTAACAGCTCTAGAGAGCAAAGTAAGAGTATCTTGATGAGTTGCTCAACTCTCTGTATTTTTTTTTTTTTAATGTTTGGCACAGAATTAGATGTTATGAAATAGCACAAATGCTGCTAACTTAAATTTGGATTCATGGTAGGGCTTTACACTTACAAGTTATATTGAGATTAATGTATGGGAACCTAAATATTTTCTAAATTCTCATCAAGTTTGATTATATTTTGTGAGATATATTTTATGAATACCTCTGCCAAAAAGATTGTTCACAATCTAGTTTAATGCTTGATTCCAACCACTAAAGGTGGAGAGGGGGTGGGAACACACAAGTTACGTTTATTCCCACACATTGTGCAGAATCAATTTATACTTCTCATTCACTAGAAACAAAACCAACTACCATAGTGGTATGACTATCTGCAAAGCAGCATAAGACATCAGTGCTTCAATTATGCTATTTAAAGTGCTATATTAAATGACTTACCTTTATAGTTTCACTATCAAACAAGACAGCCCAAGCAGAAAGCAGTGAAAGGACCATGCGCTCACTCCATGTAAACAAAAATAATGCATATTTGATTTATGGGGAAAAAAAACCCAAAACAGCTGTATCCAAGAGGAAACTCATGCTGAAAAAACGCATGCAACTTCTGACCAAAACTGAACACCATCTTATACGTTGGGGGGGAGAATGACATTTCAGAAGAAATTGTTTTCCGAAAATATGATTAAAATGCCCAGTAGCCTAGTCATCATTGCCTTTTATACTGATGTACAGCTCCAGTCTAACATATACTTAGTGTTCCCAATTGGTATTTTTAAATTTGATGGTATATGAATGTATTATTACAAATGTTCTCAATTTAGATATAGTAATGTCCTATTGCAAGTGAAGGTAGTATAGCTGGTTCTTGGCAGAAAACAAAACCCCTTAAAAACAAAATAAAAATCCAATGGTGGGGATGGCTTGGGGAAGAGGGGCCTGTTACTGTGAGCAGTAAGTCTTTGGTTTTAGTAAAGATTCAATTCATTCATTTCAGTTCCATTAAACGTAATCAATCTCTTCTGCATAAAAATGACCTGTGGAGCCTGAGTGCCAGTATTTTGTCTGAGTCTATGAAAATTGCATTAGTTTTGGTTGATGGTTGTTTTTCTTTTTAAAGGAAGAATACTCTGATCTGAGATTTGTGGGACTTGCAAGCTCTTCTCTCTACAGTGTACATATTGCGGTATAAACTCTTTTTCATGATCATGTAAGGCATCATAAATACTGATTAACACACATTCCCCCACGAAGGACTACAAGTTTATTTAAGTATCCCGAAACTGATTTGAGTACTTATTATTACCTATTTACTGAGAATATACAATAGCTGTGAATCTGAAAAAAGAGCCGTTATCTGTGTTTGAGACAGCAGCCATTCTTTCCAACTTAATTGTGAGCAGAAGAGGAAAAAAGAAATCTGACAATGAGAAAAGTAATTCTGTAGTTCTAGAAACTGTCACACTACAATTTTAACCTGTCAAGATTGGAAATGCATCCCAGATATCAGTAATCTTCATCTTGCAGCAGCATAAAACATTCCTCCTTTTAAAAATTGTTTTATGTCAAAAACCTGCAGGTGTAATGTGTCACAATTTTTTCTTCCCATCTAGTAGTGGTAAATACTAGTTTCTACTCTGGTTAATTTTCCATCTTCAGTACTAAAATAAAGAGTTGATACAACAGTCTTCCAACCAACTGCTCTACTCCATCTGCAGACTGTCAAGCAGACTGGCCTTAACACACCAGTGCTTCCAGATTTACTGTACTTTTAATCAGCAAAGACAAAAGATGTCACAGAGTAAGGAAAATATATGCAAAAGAAAAAAATTAACCTACATTTCCTTAATAAGGATTATGTAATGACATATGTAAAGACAAAGACAGTGTAAGAATTGAAATGCAGTATTGAAATACAATAAAAGTTCATGCTTGTTCTTAGGAACAGTTTGCGTGGCAATTTTGTAAAAATCTACAAGATCAGCCTGGGATCAAGAAAAATTAAAAATATAACCAAAGGAAAGAAAGGTAAAAAAAGAACCAAATAATTCTGTAGTTATAACTGGATTTTGAGGGCATCTTCTACAATCTTGATCACATGGGCTATTTTTCCTGAATTCCTCTCATGCAAACAGATTAAAGATTATTGCATCCAGTTTGCACCTCAGTTAACTACCTCCTGATTAAAGAGATTAAAGAATTATCCATGACACATCATCTTTTGAAAACTAGTTATAAAAGAACACTTAAAATAAGATTTTTTTGATACAGGCAAAGCACGTGCCATTTTCTGTTTGATCTATACTGAGCAATTTCCCCAAAGTTTACTCCTACTTCAGTATATATGTAAGCCATGGTGAATCACAAGTGATTCAAATTCTGCTCCAAAACGTTGTTTTCAAGCTCATTTTCAGACCCACAGTTTCTTGATAAAGATGTGAAACAGGGAAGAATTTACTCATACTTTTTGTATGTACCTAGAGTGAAACCTTAAAACCAAAAGAGGAAGACAAAAAAACCCACATCTTTGATAGCACATTGCTGATGAAGAGAAGACAAAGTTAGCCTGATCAGAGATTTCAAAATTCAATGTATGCATATTCATCCTTGTTTTATGTTCCAACGACACCCTGCAGTGAGGAAAGGGCTGAACTGTCTTTAAGACTATCTGTTCTCTTTACGTACCTAACCTAGATCAGGATAGAGTCACATGAAAAGAAGCCTTCTCAATGTGCTGCAGAAGAAGGGAAAGTATTTGGAATGCCTCCAACTTCTTTACAATTTGTGATATTACAGTACAAAATACTTTGTATGGCACTAACCCCTAAACTGAAGGGGTGGTTTTCCAAAAATTAGACCTAGTCTCATCTCCTGCCCACCCTCTGCAAGCAAACTGAAGTCAAGATTCACCTTACATTAACAAATTCAGTTAGCCTGATAGGAAAAAGAGTATGCAGGCATGGAACAATGTACTCCTGCCTTCTATTCTGAATTGGAAGAGGATGCGTATTCCTTTTTTTCTGACTCAGCATCACAAAATTGCAATGAATGTGTCATTGTGTCTGTTAAGAATGAGAAATCCTGAACTTTGTTGAATGTACACAAGCTTTTCAGCCAGAATGTATATAATGGTCACTTTACTTTTGCTCAACATCTTACAGAGTTTAATACAGTGTTACTTATATTATAAGGCAATTAGGTTGGAAAGAGGCTAGTTCCATTTGCATGGTAATGAAGCATTCTTTCAAAAAGCTGTCAAAAACAATCAAAGAAGCTAATGAAATGTTACGTGAACCACTTGCTGATCACTTTCTCTTAGATCAAACACCTTCAAAGGCGTGAGGATACCCTTTTTATTAAATGCAAATCAGAGGTGAAGCAAAGACTAACAGGACAAGAAACAATCAGCTAATTAAAAAAAATAGAAGAAAAAGCTCCTATCCTATCAATCATCAAGTAAAATGGTCTAAAAAAACCTCCCTTTGCAAAGACTGTGAAAAACCTCAAGAGTTCTTTGGCAAGATCTTATGGAACTGGTAAATGTTGCATTTTTAGAGCAAAGAAAACAGGTTATCAAGGAGAGAAAGGACGTGCTCATTCAAGTATTTGTATAGTGATAGACTCCTAAAATTTAGTTAAATTGGAATTTGCATAACACTGAAAAGCATGTAAGTTTTAGGCAGATAGTATTTTCCTATTTTGTAATTGCTTGAGCCACAGCAGATAGACAGCAATTCTTCAAGTCAAATATATCAGGCCATAATTTCTATTCTGTGCTTATTATAGTTGTAGAATGATATGTAGAAGCAGAATCACAAGCATTTACCCCTTCAGAACTGATTGATCTGAATGATTTTATTTGGCGACTTTGAGCAGTGTATTTCATTATTTTGTTTTAAAAAAGTCTTTCATATAACCATTAAAGTGGAACTCATTGCTTCACATTGCATGTATGCTGGTTCATATTTGTGGAGTAACTTATGCCTATTAAGACAGTAAGTGATTTCAGTTAGAGCTTTTTTAAAAATTTATTATAGTTGCCCGATACCTGTGAAAATCTGACTCCTCATCCTATAATCTTATGATGGGTGTTAAAGTACCTACTGAAGAAAAAGCATGGCAACAGACCAAAGTCTTGAGAACAGAGACTGAGCAATGAGCATTTTACCTGATAATGGGAAAGAACATACTGAAGCTACTTCAGCTTATATGTACGTACAATCAGTCCTCACTGCATCCTTTTATAGCAAATGAAAGAGCCAGAAAGCAACAGCTTCCCATAATCAGCCTGTATTCTACATGTGCTCTGTCTAAAGCCACATCCATCCTTTATATCTTATAGCCTGCCTTACAATGGGCTCTTACAACTCAGATTTTATTTTCTTATTTGAGTATGAAATTGTTCTTGATAGCGTCATTACAAATCTATCAGGCAACACATGCTTTTGTTGATTTTTTTCCCCATAGAGAATGCTACATTCAGCAGGTCAGTTCTCATCGTTGGTCACACTGCATTCAATTCTCACACAACTTTCTAGTCAGCATTATTTGATTAGCCTCAGCTGGTGATTGCTGCAACAGAGTTTTAGGCTACTCCAATGTTAAAGAAAATGTGTGCAGAAACTGATGAAGCCAAGTGTCTTTCATGGATCACAATTCCTGACAGATTCCCAGCATCTCTGTTGATTTCTAGAATTCAACAGAGTTAGTTGATACACAGAGATACTATGATCTGATACAGACCAATACCACACACACACAACAAAAAAGGAAAGGAGCAGTCTTCCTACAATGAAGAATACTAACTTCTAAAAATAAAACTGTACTTTTTAAAAGGTTTCTTAACTCATTCAGCCTTTTGCTATACTTGATCTCACTTTGCCAAACATACCAGCACCTAATTTACACCTAAATCTAGCCATCAAAATGAATAGAGAACTTATATCCAGAAAGTTCCAGTGTAGTTCACCATCCTTAAATTTCTTATTTCAGAATTACCGCTGTGGAATCATTACTAATATGGCACTTCCTTGTGATTCCTTCTAAAATGTAATCACAGTTTTGCAATAAAGTGACAGGACAATGTATTAACTAGGATACCGGATGAATTATAAAGTGTCTGAGCCAGGCAAGCTTTGCTTGATCCTTACTAAATGTCAACATCAAATACTGCATCTCCAAAATAAGTAAAAACTAAAACATACCTTGCGTTTTTCTATTATGGTAACAGTATACTGAAGAATTTCACTGCTAAATTCAAGGTAGTTGACCACATAGTATTATAAACATGGCACTTTTGCAGACTGACAGGAAAAACTACAGAGTACCCTATTTATCAAAGTCAGAATCATTAAGTATACACAAAAGCTGAAATTCCTTTTCCACAGCTTAATGATACAAGATCTAAAAAGGGAAACAGAAACAAAAGCAGGTAAGACCACTTAATATGGCACTGTTGGTGGAAGTGCATTTTATGTCTCTAGGTATAGGCAAACACACACGCACACAAAAGAGTATTGTGGATGTGACATTAGGGGGTTTTATCAGCCCTGTTAATGAAATAAAAAAGCATTTCAGGCAAAAAAAAAAAATCCATGTATGGAACTCCTAACTCGCTTTCATTCCAACATTTCACACGTACTCTAAAGATTAAAAACTTTAGATTTCTGTACTCTTACCAATTTTTAATTCATTAGTCAGACTTTCTTTAGTAAGATTCAGTAGTTCCTTGCCATCAATGTTATTCATTTTGAAAAGCCCAACAAAGTCTGCTAAGTCTTGTGCACAAAGCCAGGCTGAAACATCATCCTCTGACCAGTCCTCAACAGCCACCTTAGAGTCATTTTCTACAGTATTTCCTTTGGAAAGGAAAGATAAAAGACAGTTAAAAACAGAATAAACAACACCCTCCCCCCTTCCAAAAAAAAAAAACCAATGAAAAAAACCCCAGTTCTAAGAACAACGGCAGTAATGAATGCTGTTTTTCAAGTGTTCTCAGTACTATACATTCCCCAACATCTAACAAAAGAAATGCTTATTACATGTTACTTCAGTGGGGGGCAATAATTTGGGTTTGTCTTTTACCTATCAATTTTCAAAGTTTAGAGGAATTTAATCTCACAGATGCCTACACTTCTGTCAAATTTGAGTTGAACTGAAAGACAGGAAAGCATCAGCAGACACTGAAACCAAGTCTCACACCTCCTTAGAAAAGCAGACCGAAGTCCAGACTTACTCTTGTGCTTTGAACAAAGATCTATGTACCTTTGTTCCACATACTTCAGGTGCTGATATATTTTGTAACATTAATTATCCTGGGTTTTTCACCTATAACAACTGGTAAGCTGTATTTCTTGTTGACAATTATGCTTGCAATTAGCATATTTTTGGTTTAACTCATCGCCAATGATACTTGTCCAAAAAGTCTTTCAGCACTCTGGGAATAATACTCATCTCTTAAATGCTGTCCAGAGAGTAAGAAATAGCGAATATCAGAAAAGAAGATATAGCAGATTAAGAAAATTAAAATACTTCTCATATATCTTTTCTTTAAAAAAAAAAAAAAAAAAAGAGAATACCTCTGTAGGACATTAATAAGATCAATTCAGACAAAAGATAAATAACGTGCACATAATCCTGAGGTTACAAACTAACTGCATGTAAGAAAAAGTGGGCTTTTTGCATCTTCAGAAGGTGTTCAACAATATTGTGCTTTAAATTTCAAGAACAGATTACAAATACTTCACACACTAACCTGCACAGGGTTGCTTAAAGTCAAACTGCCATATGTTTACAGTTTTATCCATTGAACCTGTGGCAAGTAAGGGACTATATGGTGCAAAAGCACAAGTTGTAACATATCTACAAATAAAAATAAATGTGTGAAAATTCACAAGAAAAGAATTTAATTTCTTTTATTTGTTAACAGTAAAACGGAATAATCATACTGAATTCTTACCTGGTATGCTGAGACAAAGTATGAAGGGTATTGCCAGTACTCTGTAAAAGAATATTTGTGATATTGAACATTCCCAATTTTATGTCAAAAGCTACAGTCCTTCTTGCTTTGGAAGCTAAGATAAATTTAGGATAACAAAAAATCCTTCTACTTCAATATGAAGATAACATGTAAGTATGGAATTCATTGAATAATACTCTACTGTAGAGAAATCAAATAAAAAATGCCTCAAAGAACGCAAATAAAAAGTGAGAAAGACTGATCAATTCTCGAGACATTTTTCCTCAAACTCCACCCCCCCCAATGCACAGTAAATATTTTGGGTTTATATAGTTTTTATTCAATATTTCTTTATGTTGATAAGACACTGCAGAAGCAGCGCTGATATTTAAAGACAACAATCCAATGAATGATCTTGCACCATGCTGTACTTACAGTTTCATATATTATGACACACTTGTCCACAGACCTTTTAAAAAAATCACATCAACATTAAAATGATGCAGAGAGGAAAAAGGAAACTATTTTTAATTAAGAAGATGAAGAAAAAAACCTTTTCCACAAACAAAATAAGAGCTAACAGATTTCTTAACACCACTTTATGAAAAGCTTAGATATCTAAATCCCCTCCACCCATGCCCACCTTAAAACAACACCACTGATTAGATATACCTCCAGCATGACGTAAAAAACAGTAGTTAAATACGAAAACTCTGCACTGCCATGGGAATTTCTGATGTAGAGGATTTGCACAGTGCTTATGCAAACTGGCCACCACTCCCACTGCCTGTACCATATCTACTTTATGTCTTTGCAAGCAGTATCTGTAAAGTAGATGCACAGAGTCTGGCTATCCATGATCTACTCTCAGCACTTCTATTTATTTTTGAAACCTTTTCATTTGCAAAGCAAGCTAGAGGAAGTAGTGCAATGCAATACATTGCAAAAATATAGTGGTGCAATGCAATCCATAAAATATAGTGGTGCAATGCAATCAATACATAAAATATTTCATGAAATACAAATTGCGTAGTTATTTACCATGACAGCAGTGTTTCCTGAAAGACTTTATGGGATAGACATTTCTCTTATGACAATATAAGCGAAAACAATAATCTGTATGTCTAATGGAAAATAAAATAACTCCAGATCACAAACATTCATAATGATCTTCAAATACTGAAAAAGACTCCCTTAAAAAGAATACAAAGCAAAATGTCAAAGCAAGCTATTGTCTCCTGGGGTTTGTATAATTCTAAGTTTATTTGCTGGCTATTATAATCTTCTTTTTCCTTTGCAAGACATCAGTTTTTTCTGTTTCAGTTTAGAAAGTCTTCGTAAAAAAGAAAATTAAAATTTAGAGTTGAATCATTTTGTTATTTCAAGTTGCCACTCAGTTTAGAAGTGATTAAGCACTTTTCATGAGAATTGCAGAATAAAAGCATACAGTCATTAATATTCTTAAAAAAATAAATTATTACATCTACCTTATTTATAATTTCCTCTTTCGATAGCTTGATCCCTGAGGAAAGCCACTAGGAAAGCTGCCAGTTTATCTTCGTGCTGCTGATGACCAACAACCGTTTGAGCCTGACAGTCCCATCATTTTTCCATGCAACTTACCGTCCACTTTTCCGATCTTTATCTCCCCAATTTGGCTATAGGACTACATTGGGAGACCATGTCAAAAGCCTTGCTAAAGTTGAGCTGTAAAACACACACTGCTGTCCCCTTGTTCACACAGCCAGCCTTCTCATCACAGAAGGCAGTCAGGCTGGTCAGGCCCAGTTTGCCCTTGTTCAGTTAGTTCCTGCTGCTTTCCCCAAACACGCTGCGCTTGGAAATGGCTTCCAAGCCCACTGGAAGGATTTGCTCCATAACCTTCCCAGAGACTGGCGTTAGGCTGACTGGCGTGTAGTTCCCTGGATCCTCTACCTTGCCCTTCTTGGAGGTAAGCGTGACATCTGCATCTTTCCAGGCATTAGGAATCTTCCCATCACCTCCACCCTTCCCATCACACTCCACCCTAGAGTGACCCTGCAATGACACTGGCAACTCTCTTACCACCCTCTAAAAAAGACTAATAATAATATTAGTCTCTAACTGATGGTACCTGATTAATTTGGGTCTTAACCATTATTCTGTACAGGGCTGACATCAAAAACACAGGTCTACAGTTATCTCAATCACGCACTTTTTATGGAAAAAAGGCTTGTGTTGCCATACTCTGGGTGTGGATCAGTGAAGAAATTTTTAATTTCAACCAAATCTATCAAAGACAAAAATCTCCAGATATTTAACTTTATAAAAAGTTCCTGAAAGTGTGTGAGAAGGAAATCCTAAATGGTGTCCCAAAGAGACAGCAAGACTGCAATGTATCTTTGTATTTTTAACAGATGCTAGAGTATCCACATGAAAGGCCACATAAATGCTCCAAAACCAGGAAATCATGAATCTCATTACAATACTCAAGAGAACAGAGCTTGCAACATCCTAGATTTCAAACTCAATCACCCACAAGACACAGACTAATTGGAAAGACACTTCAATAGTCCTGGAAGTCACAGAACTATTCCTTAATTATTAGAAATATATTTTAAAATCTCCAACTCTTTTGAACTTTCTGTTTTACAATACTGAAGCATGAACCTGGACAGCCATCTGCATGAAATTTAAACAAGTAAAAGACACTGCTTACCCTGAAACTAACATCTGCCCATCATAAGAAAACGCACAAGCCAGAACTGGGGCAGAATGTCCGTTCAATGTACATTTATATTTTAATTCAACACCTAAAAATACAAAAAGTAAATTATTACATATGGACATATTTGACAAGGTATAAGACAAGCTGCTTTTAGAAGCGTAAAGCTGCACCAAAGATCTCTGTGACATACTGTCTAGAAAAAAGGGGATAAAAGATCACAGAGACAACATCTCTGACTTCCTCACTTTGTAGTCTTAGCATGTCTAGCGGTGTTTTAGATAATTAAATGTGCATCTGTACACAAAATATTCATCCTTACAGACTTCTATATAAAATAGATTACAAAAAAATACCCACTGAAGATGTTTTTGGCCATCTGCCTAGTCTCTACATAGCAGTCACACATCTACATTGCAGTTTTAGCAGGAGCCAACACTGTTTTAATTTCTCCAGCTCTTGCTCGAGGGCCAAGATGTACTGAAAGATGAAAGGAAACCTCTCCCTGGCCTGGTAGATTAAGAGGTTTCAACCTATCAACCTGCTCAAAGACCACAGCAGAAATGTTACTGGTTACCAAAAGATAAAAATACTAATTAAAACCAAATGTTTATCATAACATTAAGTTTGAGGGAATTGAGGATTTTTTTTTTTTTTAATCTTTACTTTACAATTATTGATAAATAGATCACTAAATAAAATCTGCAGGGCCCAATGTCACAAAGTGCTGCATGCCTTAGCTGCCCTCCTGCTAAACAATTAAAAGAAAACTTTCAACTTGTGGTTACTTTGGCTGTGAATCCATGACAGCAGTATAAATTTGATCTTATATGTAAATTGTCATTAAAGACTTAAGACATTGGAATATTAAAAAACCACCACTATACACACCTAAGAAATCTGCAAACAAAATAAGCCAGAGTTTGATCTGATTATCTTGACCACAAGAAGCCATCTGGAAGTATCTGAATCCATGTTCACCATCTGATAAAATTCAAATATATTAATGGGAATAAGAAGCACTGAAAATAACAGCGTATCAGTAAACTACATCACCATTCTTACACTAGAACTTGGTAAATTTCCTTATCTCAGTACTACTTTTAAAAAGTATTAATAAAAATAATTGCAGAAGTTCTAAAACCATTTAGAAGTAAGAAATAGGTATCACTATTATACCATTTCCTGAACAAGCAGATAAAGACCAGAACTGGGCTCATATTTTAAGTTTTCTTGATGGTAAATGTTTGATTCCTCTATCTACTGAGTGCAACAACATGGTCTTTTAACCTAAATTATATAGTTATATCCATTTCTTCTACGGTTCAGTAGTTCCCAAACTTAACCACATACGCATGTACAAAATTTGAGAGTATCTGACAGGCTCTTTTCATAATTTTAAATGTTCAGCTTTTCATTTTTATAAACTAAGTGATGTTTCATGACTGCAGTCCAGCCAACCACTTGAGAAATACTGCATTAAAGATGAAATACAACAGTAATAGTTTTATAGCTTTCCCCTCTCTATTCAGTGGATTTGAATATTTCTGAATTACCATGTTCCATTCTAAATGTGTTGTTTCAGCCCATTTTCAATTTTTTTTAATTATTCTTAAGTCCTGTGCCAAATTATTTCTGCTCTTCTACTCCACTGAGCTGGCATACGACCCTGACACAAGTCACCATAACAATCCTTCAGTGGCATTACCTCTGTGTCCTGGTTTCGGCTGGGACAGAGTTAACTTTCTTTTTAGTAGCTGGTACAGTGCTGTGTTTTGGATTTAGTGTGAGAATGATGTTGATAACACTCTGATGTTTTAGCTGTTGCTAAGTAGCGCTTATCTTAAGCCAAGGACTTTTCAGTTTCCCATGCTCTGCCAGCAAGCAGGTGGGCAAGGAGCTGGGAGGGAGCAGAGCCGGGGCAGCTGACCCCAACTAGCCAAAGGGGTATTCCATACCATGGAACGTCATGCCCAGTATATAAACAGGGGGGAGCTGGCCGGGAGGGGCGGATCGCGGTTCGGGAACTAACTGAGCATCGGTCAGCGGGTGGTGAGCAATTGCATTGTGCATCACTGGGGTTTTTTTTTCCTTCCCCCCCCCCCCCCCTTCTTTTGTTGCATTCCTTTTCATTACTATTATTATTATTTTTCATTATTACTATTGTTAGTATTATATTTTACTTTAGCTATTAAACTGTTCTTATCTCAACCCACGAGTTTTACTTTTTTTTCCTTTGCTTTCCTCCTCCTCACCCCACTGGGAGGGGGAGGGGGAAGCGGCTGCGTGGTGCTTAGTTGCTGGCTGGGGTTAAACCACGACACTCTGCCAGTACCAAGTCTTAGAATTCCTACAAGAATCACCAGGATTAAGGCTGGAAATCAGAAAATCAGACATCTTAAGGGCTCATCTTTCCAGCTCTGTAGGTACCAGAAATGTCAAAATATTTACTGTCAAGTGTCTTAAAAAATAACCCCAGAGATTTTATCTCCACTTTTCCTCCACATAAAGTATATTTTAATTTCATATGGTTATCACAATAAAATCCCAGTATACATAGACCTGTTTGTTCACAGGAACAATGAGAGCTACTATGACTGTAGCAGATCTTAGGACTTACATCAAATTTCTTAACCATTAAAGCAAAGTGCATCATTTTTGCTAGGATTTTACAGTGTAAGATTTGGGTCTTACAGAGAGATGAGTAGCACGCATTAGCTATCATGCTGTAAAAACACATTTCTTGGTAACTAAGAACTTGTTACTTGGAAACTTGGTCTGGATGAGAATTCTGTCATGATGCACAGACTTTGACACTATTGTACCAGTTACCAACTTGTTAATGGGGTATTACAGTGTGGTACACGCAGAGCTCTTTGGGACAACTTGGAGGGGACTACACTGTCTTCCACTGAGGTTCACTAGAAAATTTTAGCAAGATCAGCCAATTTTTTACCAGTATCGCTAGGTAATTTCACTGAAGTTTACTTATTCAGGAGGAGGGCAGCACTGAAACTTTGCAGTCAGATGGGAAAGCCCGCACAGCATTACAACTGCTCTAGATCTGACGAGCTTCTATGCACTGTGACTGAATCCACTTTAAAAGTAGGGGAATCATCTGTTACAAATAGTCTAAAGCACAAAGAACCAATCAGAAACTCTGGTTCTAATTTTGCTCTCAATTAAGCAGGTAAAGGGAGTCTCAATCTAAAACCATCTTTAATTGTACTGGATAAGCACTACTTGTGTGGATTTTGTAATGTGTTAAATCTGCCAATAATCCCAGAAGTTTCAATCCTCAGTGGTTAAAAAGCAACACACAAAAAGGAAAAATGTTGACTTTCAATAACATATGGCTTAAATAAAATTAAGAATGATCATAAATCAGCTAAAAAAAATCCACAGTGTAGGAAATACTTGCTTTCTTGCCTATTTCTCTCTATCTTGGCAGAAGGCTGAAGGGTTGGTAACATACTTTTTTTAACCAAGAGAATAATCTCAAGAGGAAATGGAGCGGTGGAAATTCCACTCTGATCTGTTTCAGCTTCAACGTGTTCCTTTGCCCTCAGATGCAACTCTTAGTTGACAATGGAGTTTTTTGGGTAGTATTTTCACCAAGAAAGATCTAGAGGTGTTATTTAAAGATTAATCCCCTTTCTATTGTGACAGATTAATTCAGTGCTGTCCCTACACCTTTCAGTGGACACACATTTGATTGATTTGGTATTGTCAGTCACTAATTCTCTGTACTGAAGTATATGCTCACATTCTATTTTCTCAGCTTTCTCCTGCTTCTGTCCTGCCTTTTTCCCTGCTTCTTCTCCTGCTCTGTACCACCTTCTTAGACAAGGTGGTACACAGACAGCAGTACTTATTGCTGTGTTCAGCACTGAAAGATGCAAGTGGCTGCTAAGTTATAATTTTTGGTACCTTTGAAAGAGCAGCTCATGCGTACTCTGAAAACAGAAGACTACATTCTTTACGGAGACCATTTTGTCTCCATAGTACATCTGGAAAGCACAAAAGTATACCTACAAGGTTGTTAAGACAACTTACAACATTACTTCCGAAATCTGACAATGAGGCTTCTGCCCAATTTCCCAACCTCCATCAAAAGCAGATGACTACGTGATTTTCTAACTCTTTATTAAACACTTTCACCTGACAAAAATTTATACAAATTAACCTTCCAGCTTTTCAGACTCTTATAAATATTTCAGAATTTCCAATATTTGGTTGTTTGGCTATGATACTTTCCTGTACTGCGATGAACTTCTACCTGGATATTTCAAATAGAAGTTCTCCTTGTTTGTGCAAATGTTTCTTCCCACTATAGAACCTATGTAAGCTTAGATATGCAACTCTTCAGTATTCCCGCACAATTATACAAAAAGTCTGTGTTGTGACATAATTGTACTGGTTTTGGCTGGAATAGTAGCTCCTATGGTGCTATGCTTTGGATAGTGACCAAAAGAGTGCTGATAACACAGGGATGTGTTAGTTACTGCTGAGCAGTGCTTGCACAGCCTCGAGGCCTTTTCTGCTCCTCACCCTGTCCCGCCAGCAAGCAGGCTGGGGGTGCACAAGGAGCTGGGAGGGGACACAGCCGGGACAGCTGACCCCAGCTGACCACAGGGTTATCCCATACCTGTCATGGTTTAACCCCAGCCAGCAACTCAGCACCACGCAGCCGCTTCCCCCTTCCCCCTCCCAGTGGGGTGAGGAGGAGGAAAGAGGGGGGAAAAAAAAAAAAAGTAAAACTCGTGGGTTGAGATAAGAACAGTTTAATAACTGAAGTAAAATATAATACTAACAATAGTAATAATGAAATATAATAATAATAATAGTAATGAAAAGGAATATAACAAAAAAGGAGGGGGAGGAAGGGAAAAAACCAACCAACCAAACAAACAAAACCACCAGTGATGCACAATGCAATTGCTCACCACCCGCTGACCGATGCCAGAGCCGCGATCCACCCCTCCCAGCCAACTCCCCCAGTTTATATACTGGGCATGACGTTCCATGGTATGGAATACCCCTTTGGCTAGTTGGGGTCAGCTGCCCCGGCCGTGCTCCCTCCCAGCTTCTTGCACACCTGCTTGCTGGCAGAGCATGGGAAACTGAAAACTCCTTGGCTGAAGATAAGCGCTACTTAGCAACAACTAAAACATCAGAGTGTTATCAACATCATTCTCACACTAAATCCAAAACACAGCACTGTACCAGCTACTAAGAAGAAAATTAACTCTGTCCCAGCCGAAACCAGGACAATACCGTATGGCATTGTGCTCAGCATAGAAAGCTGGTCGAAAGAAGGAGGAAGGGGGGGATGTTCAGAGTTAAGGCATTTGTCTTCTCAAGCCACCGTTATGTGTGATGAATCCCTGCTTTCCTGGAAGAGGCTGAACACCTGCCTGCTGATGGGAAGCAGTGAATGAATTCCTTGGTTTGCCTTGCTTGCACTTGCAGCATTTGCTTTCTCTATTAAACTGCCTTTATGGCAAGCCAGGAGTTTTCGCACTTTTGCCTTTCGATTCTGTCCCCATCCCATTGGGAGAGAGTGAGCAAGCAGCTGCGTAGGGCTGAGCTGCCCACTGGGGTTAAACCACAACAATAATTTTAAAAGCCTGTACACACAAATGCAAAGCTTTCCCTGAGATAGCTGGAAGTTTAAATATGCAATTTTCAGTATACATGTTTTTGCCTATAGAAAAATCTAGGTTCTAATTATTTTAGTTCCACAGAAAGCCTTACAAATGTGAAATGAATGAAAACTGAACATAATATGCAATGCAGCCCTGAGAAAGCCATACACTATGCATGCCTTATGTTTTTGATCTCAATATCCAAATATATACAAGAATAGCAGATTTGATTCTCAAAAGAAAAAAAACTAAGTTCTTGCCCATCACAGCTGTAAAGAAGCACATAATAACAAAACTGAAATGCAACTTACAGTGAGGTCAGCTAAAACAGCTGTAAGACGTTTGAACAGTACCACATCTTAGTAGGACACATGAGATTCTGGGCTCATTGCTCCCCCAAATTCCTCTGAGAAAGTCAGGTGCAGGAAAACAGTCTATCTATTCACATCCCACAGCTCAAGCATTCAGCTTATTAGGTTTACAGTTCTCTGCACTGCTTTAATCCAGTCCTGCTCCTTGGGGAACCCAAGTATGAAAGAGTAGAGTGGGAATGGTAATCAAGCACTGCATCTTCTAACACCCTTGTTAGCCCCGGGAGATAGGCTTCACTTACAGACACTGCCCAAACATTTTCCAAAACGCTGACAGGATAATTAGCTACTGAAAGCTATCTAAGCATGCTAATCACCTTGTTTGTTGACCTAGTACATTTCTTGTCATCAACCTGACCACAACTTTTACTTAAGAATATTCAGAATATTCTAAAACATCAGCTCTTCCCAATGTCATTTGTATGTTGAGCACTGATAACAAAAAGAATATGAAAACAAGAGCTAGAGAGAAATAATTCTTTTTTCCATGTTCCTCCCCTGACGAGTCAAGTAACTAACCAGAAATTGGCTGTGAAGAAATATCACAGCAGGTAACGCCAAGATCATGTGCTTTTTCATTATACAGGCATCTCATTTTATCATCCCAAATGGTTAAATCACCACACGAAGATCCAGTGACAAAGAAATTTCCATTAGGAGAAAATGCACAGGCCACCAAAGAACCATCTTTAACGTTCCCAGATCTGAAAAGCAAGAGTACACAGGATTTGAATTTAGAGTAAGTAACGTTCTGAAGAAGTGATCTCTAAAATGCAATCTGATACAATAAGCCAAACTGTTCTAAGTTTTGCATGTTGAAACTTGGCAACAGAAGGGAGAGACCCTCACACCAACTGTGGAAAGAGATGCAAAATAAGCACAGCTGCAGGAACCAGGACCTGCTCTTTGACTGCAGGAGGAAAAATGTGAGATGGCACCCCAAGGAAATAATTTTAACTGAGTGATAAAATAATTTTTAAACTAAAGACAATCTGCATGGACGTACCATATGAAAGGCACAATGCACTGTTAAAATTCTATGGCAGGATAAATTTTAGAAGTCAAAGATAAATACAAAACTATCATTACACAGATTTACATGTACGCAAACAGGGGAAAAAAAAGGCTCCCACAATCTCTCTGTTCTGTTTTTAAAGACAAAACAGAACACCTACTAACCCATATGATAAGCTGTAGCTGAGTAGAATACTTTGTGATTTATGATATAGGGTTAATTTGGGACTTCTTGTACACAAGAGAAAGCAATGTGAAAAAAACAGTTTCTACATTTTAACTAAGTTGGCCAAAGCACTTTGTAAAACTGTTCTTAAAAGAAAATTCCTAGCAGATATGGAAGTGTGGTCAATCCTCGGGAAGGAAGTGGGGTCAACCTAACATCCTTTAGCTTATCTGATAGTAACCTAAAGTCAACTGAAAGTGTCTCACTCCTTAATGGACGCTAGATCTGGCCCAGCATGCATAGCTGAATCTTTAAGTGAAGGAAAAAAATCACAGCCATAAGCAACAGCCATACAGCAAGAAATGTCAGTCTTATTTACTCTGTCGTTGTATTTTATAGAACAGCTGCTCATTCTCTTTTGCTGACAGAAATTTTATTTACTGCCAGAGGTGTCAAACTTAATGCCACAGAAGACAAGTCAATAAACTTTCCTGAGAGCCTCTCTAATCAGACCCAGGACCTTCAAAAAAGCATTGACTCCCTTAATTCTATCATTAACAATACTATCAAATACACTACAGTGCTTCCCGTTTTTCTACGTACAATTCTTTTTCCTTAGTACAGCTTTGAAAACTTTCCTTCTTTCACAGAAAAAGCTGCCGATTCTGCTCTGAAAATGTAAGTCAAATAAACGGTACTAGACATGTTCAGAGCATGCATTTAAGACTTTCAGGCCAGATATCAGTATCGTAACTACTGAACAGGAAATAGAGAACACTTTAAGAAATACACATAAATTAACTTTTTTTCATGTTGTTCACATCCATCACAGAGATGATTTAAACAGCCATCTTACTTCACAATTTGAACAGACAGTCACTTACAACAGTTGAGCTGATAAGGAGTAACTGGATACCTTTGTTGTAATTACCATCCATATATTTAGTCAAGTGACATAATAGTGTGGTAAAAGGTGTCCTCTTTTTTAGCATCGACACAATCAACTGTTGCCACAGAAACAGAGGACCACAGACTGACATTAGATGGGTAACCAAATTCCTCTGACATAATTTTTAAGTACCTTGATAATTTCTAAGTAATACTGATCTCAGCTTTAAGAAAATGGGACAGGTGCACTTTTCTATTTGCAATTACAAATGACAATAATAATAAAAAAAATTCATCAGCTGAAAATATATATACACACACATCCCAAAATATATACAATTAAAGTTAAGCTGACCACTGTTGGCATGTTAACACTTTGAAATGAACTTTTAAAAGTGAAGTGAAGGGGACAGGACTGGAATCTTCAAGTTCTTTCTTGTTTCTTTACCAAGGAAACACCAAAGTACAATAGTTTCTGCTTAAAACAACAATATAGTTTCTACATAGTCATTATACATTCACCATTCAACTAGGAGGAAATTAAGGATGTACGTCTAAAACATGCATCACTGCCTATATTAATAGTATATACTTGTAAGAAATGACTTTTTAATATTTCTGGGTTTTTCCCTGTCAGTAACAAGTATTCTGAATAAAAAACAAAGAACCTCTTCACTAGTAATACCTCAGAATAGATAAACCCTTAGACCTCAGAATACTAATGACTGAAATTCCCAATTTTTCTTAAAGATAAAACTAAGAAACAACATGTAACCAATACCTCTTTACTCTCTGAAAACAAAACAACCATTTCAGTGTTTCTGTATGCATTACAAACAATAAGGTGGCAAAAATCTATTAGAATTCTGTTTATGGGCAGGTTTCCAGATTTACACGACTTCAGATAACTATAATCAATCTGTTTGAAAAATTTTACAGTTCCCATCTAAATCACTGCTGTGGAAGGCAAAGGCAGAGAGGCCACAAAAGCAGTAACATGCTTGGCAGGGGATTACCAAAACCAAACAAGTTTGGCTTTCAAAAATGGCTGCTCCCTCATCCTGAGTGAAACATCTCATCAATTCTCTCAAATTCTTAACTTCTTTCCTAAATTTAGAGAGATGTTGTGTAGTTGCTGCTCCAAAACCTAAATAATGTCTTGCCTAAGTACAGATTACAACTGGCCTGAAGACTTTACTGAAATATAGAGATGTAGAGGAGGACTTTGAAGACCACCCTAAGGTTCATGCCTTTAACTGTGCAACATCACTAAAAATGCTTATCTGCTTTGTTTCAAATGTTTATTGGAAACCCAAGTGAAATGTTGACTGTCATACTTAACTCACTCAGCTCCAATACTCCTTTCTCTCACCATTGTCTTAAACTGTATGGTTTCAGGATATGTCAATAGTTTCCAAACTCCTTGATTCCTGGATTACTATCAAGATTCTAAGACCTTCCTGGACTCCAAATAGCCTTGTAATTAAATATTTAATTAAAACCCACTATGTATAATGCAATATAAGGCACACAGCACAGTCAGGCTCCACTAACTGTATATTATGTATCACAGTTTGTTGACCCACTGTTTAGAAACCAGATGCATGCAGCATGCAATGCATCCTGATTTCATGTTAAATTAAAGAAAACACTTCCATGAACTTAAAAATCAGGATTTAGATGAAAGGTAACTTGGTAAAAATTAAACCTTCTTGAGTTTGCATTGTTTAACTTTAAAACAAACAAACAAACAAACCAACCCACCAGACTCAGCATTTCTCCCTCTCCTACTGATAATCTTTTGGTCTTCTAAATCCTATTCCTGTTTCTTCATGATATCAATCAGTGGTGTACGTCTGCAAGTCTTGTACACAGTACAGCATACTACTTAAATTATATTCTTGTCATTGTAAACAAGGCTGTCAAAAAATATTTGGCACTCACCTGTACAGTTTCAATGACTGCATGTTCCAAAGAACTACACTCCCATCCGCTGCCCCTGACACTAAGTATGTGGACTCAGGAGAAAATCGGCAGACTCTCACAGGACTGCCGCTGGGCTGCTCTAGCACTGCCAGCATCTGACCATTGCGAGTGTCCCAAACCACGGTGGTGCCATCTGTTGAACATGAAGCTAAAACGTGTCCTGATGGAGAGAAGCAGCAGCAGTGGACAGCATATGTATGACCTTTTAAAGGTGAGTACGGAAGCTCAGTAAAGTTGTTTAAAGAATAAACACGAATTGTTTTGTCCAAGGAACAAGTAGCCAGGCACGATGATGAGAAGGCACAGTAGTTGACATCATCACTATGATCTGCTAAAGTGTGAATTAACGTCACCATTTTATCTACTTTCAACAAAAATACCTGAAAAAAAGTTTAACAGTTAGACTCATCTCTCCTATTTTATAAATGAAACATACTACCTTAACAAGACACATTCTCCAGGAAAAAAATAATAAATTCATTTGCATAGGCAGATTTTTCATTTAAGCATTGTTTTATCTTCAACATAAATCAGAGATTAATCACAGCAATTAGATAACAGATTTACAACTTGGTTAGAATTACTGTATCTAAACTTTTAATGTCAACTTGCAATTTTGCAGTACAACATGCAAGATTACATAGTAGCTACTTGGTCTTAGAGCAGTGGCAAAACGAGTTATTCTAGTTATTTAATTTATGCTAAGAAGTTTGCTGTTCAAATGTGTTATCATTTGCATCTACACTAGACACAATGGAGTAAATGGGCACTGTAG
Source organism: Gymnogyps californianus (assembly GCF_018139145.2). Lineage (NCBI taxonomy): Eukaryota > Metazoa > Chordata > Aves > Accipitriformes > Cathartidae > Gymnogyps > Gymnogyps californianus. The sequence goes on from NC_059477.1 coordinate 44,531,022, forward strand.
AAGACAGTCAAAGCATTACTTGGGGTTGCACCAGGAATACAGAATCATAAAATGATTTGGGTTCAAGGGACTTTTAGAGATCATCCCGTTCCAACCCCCCTGCCATGGGCAGGGACGCCTTCCACTAGACCAGGTTGCTCAAAGCCCCGTCCAACCTGGCCTTGAACACTTCCAGGGATGGGGCGTCCACAACTCCTCTGGGCAAACCTGTTACAGTAAAAAAAATTCTTCCTTATGTCCAATCTAAATGTGCCCTCTTTCAGCTTAAAACCACTGCCCCCTGTCCTGGCACTGCAGGCCCTGGTAAAAAGTCTCTCTCCATCTTTCTTACGATCCCCCTTTATATATTGAAAGGCTGCAATCAGGTCTCCCTGGAGCCTTCTCTTCTCCAGGCTGAACAAACCCAATGCTCTCAACTTTTCTTCATAGGAGAGGGGTTCCAGCCCTCTGATCACTGTTGCAGCCCTCCTCTGGACCCGCTCTAACAGGTCCATGTCTTTCTTGTACTGGGGACCCCAGAGCTGGACACAGTACTCCACGTGGGGTCTGACGAGAGCTGAGTAGAGGGGCAGAATCACCTCCCTCGACCTGCTGGCCACGCTTCTTTTGATGCAGCCCAGAATATGACTGGATTTCTGGGCTGCAAGCACACATCGTCGGCTCATACCTAATTTTTCATCTACCAATATTCCCAAGTCCTTCTCTGCAGGGCTGATCTCAATCCATTCATCCCCCATTCCGTACTGATACTGGGGGTTGCCCTGACCCACGTGCAGCACCTTGCACTTGGCCTTTTTGAACTTCATGAGTTGGCCCACTCCTCAAGCCTGTCAGGGTCCCTCTGGATGGCATCCCTTCCCTCGAATGAATCAACTGCACCACTCAACTTGCTGTCATCTGCAAACTTGCTGAGGATGTACTCAATGCCACTGCCTATGTCACTGACGAAGATATTAAATAGTATTGGTCGAAGTACGGACCCTTGAGGGACGCCACTCGTTACTGGTTTGCATTTGGACATTGAGCCAGTGACTGCAACTCTTTGGACACGGCCAGCCAGCCAACTCCTTATCCTTCTAACAGTCCATCCATCAAAGCCATCTCTAATTTAGAGACAACAATGTTGTGTGGGACCATGTTAAAGGCTTTACAGAAGCCCAGGTAGGTGACATCAGTAGTTCTTCCCTTGTCCACTGATGCAGTTATCCCACCGTAGAAGGCCACTACCTTAGTTTACCAATTATTAGTAGTATATCAATTACTAGATTATTATAGCAATCAATTTTTATTAAATATGATCTAAATGAAAAAAGCCTGGTACATTTTCCTACCGATCTAGGACGAAAGTTACAAGGTGTCTTTGTATTTGCTTTCAAACCATCCTCTCTCTAACTGAAAGTGTCATGTATCCATTTCCATGTCATCCACATCAATAAACTTTTTTGTGAAAGTGTGGAATTAGCAGAAACATATCTCATCATACTTATAAACCTGAGCCCAGCAATGAAATAGATTGCTAAATCTCCAGCTGGGAGCAGGCCACAAATGTATGCTAGGACTGAAACACAAATCACAGAAAACTGCACTTAGCCTTTGCTTCCAAAGACTAGCACCTATTTTGAACTAATGGCTATGGGAAGCAAGCAACAGCAAAGAATAAAAGCTAACCTGAGGTATGCTCTGGGGATGTGACAGCTACTGATTTGCTGGGAAAGAGCCACTGCATCTTCCTTTCTATTATCTTCCCTACTCTTGTAAAATCAAGTTAATATCTGTATCACCACAGGCCAGGTTGTACTTTTTCTTCCTGGAGAGATCTAGTTAGGTGACTAAGTGTGGGAGCCCCATCAGAGGGAGGAAAAGGTGATTTATTTCCTCACCCCTGCAATCTCCAAATATTAAAAAGAACATTTACATCCTCTCTCAGCAATGCTGTGCCTCTGCTTATACAGCAACCAATGCAAAAAGGCAGGCTTTGGAGTACTCGGTGCAAGGGTCAAGAGTAGGAGAGCCTCACTGGAAGTCAGAGGGCCGGTCTAGGGAACAGGGACAGACCCACAGCTGCTTTACTAGAACTTGAAAAGACTGTTATTCTGGTCCTTCCTAACCCCACCACCCCTTCTCTTTTTTCTTGGTGGTAACAAGTGAAAGAGGAAATAAGCAGTATTAATTTTTATGCACAGGGAGAAGCAAGGATCCGGAGAGATACAGAGAACAGCAGGAGAGAGACACATGCAGAGATGGGAATCTAAACTATTGAGCAGGGGGCAGGCGGGAACAGAGCTGATCAGAGTATTGCAGAAGACTTACAAAGACTAAAAACATTATGACAGAAAAAACATCAACTGACAGCTGAAGAAAATTTCAGTTAGGCGTGAACACAGTGCTTTCCTTGTACTGCCAAGAAGCTCTGTCATTTTTATCTTCTGTATTCTTTAACATTTGTGTACTACAGCGCACAGAGGATGCAACCAGGATGAGGCCCCATTGTTTTGAATGTAATACAGAAAAAAGGTAAGTCTTGTACTAACAAACTTACCTAAACTAACAAAGTTACCTAAAAAGAAACAAGTGGAGATAACAAAAATAGAGCACAGAATCAAAGGTTGCCTGTTCAGAGTGTTTTATAGTAAAATGTAAACATTAGAAGAGTCCTACAGAAGCAAACAGTCAAAGATACTGTTCACTCTTTATTCACCTTAATTTGTTATTATAAGACGTCCTCAACTATCCTTTGCTTTAGTGGAAAACAATTAGTACGGTATAGACCTAAGAGCAATACTTCAGCTATACCAAGAGCATACAAAAAAAATCATCTTACACCTTTATATAAAACACTTTCAACAACTATAACCACATGTATTCAGCGTTTTTTCTCTTCCCACTTACAACCCCAAAAAAGTATGTTTGCATGTCATCACTGACCCCCAAAAAATTAATCAGGAAGCAGTATCAAAAAGATTCCTGGAAATTATTCTAATCTGGAGCTTGCTGAAATATGTTCCAATGAATTAGACCTTGCAGTCTGCAACAGTTGATACACTCCTTTTAAAAATACAGCATTTAGAGCACTTGTTATAGTACAATTGACTAGAAAATTGTATATATTCTTTAGAATAAAACCAGATTAAACGATAAATTCATATCTGCAGGTCTAACATAGACGAGCACTAAGATTTGATGACCAGAGTCCAAGACAAATTTTCCTTTCCAGGCCTGAATACCTTATTCGAATTCAGACTTCTACCTTTCACAGTTAGGCAGCAACATTAGTGATGGCAAAACATCAGAGTAATACCAACAACAGGCTTGTATTGCCAATCAGAGATTTGACCTGATTTTCACATAAATCAAACATCACATATCAAGGACCATACTTAAGTCAAAGTCAAAATGTGAATATTAAGGGGGTAATCAGAATCTGAACCTCTCCAGAAATTGCATTTGCTGCTACATAAAACAACAAAAGAAAAGATGAACTCCACACGTGTTTTCCCAGACTGCTGGGACCAGTTTAGATCTCAGCATCAGACAAGCGATTTACACCACTGATGTCCGGGAAAGCCCCTAAAAGATACGTTCCAACCAGTTCCTCCCCATGCTGCAGATCACAGTCAAGCTTCCTGAAGATAAGGAAGCAGAGCGCCAAAAGGAAGTGCCTAGAACTCCTAAAAGTCATTTATGCTGAACAAAAGCAGCAATGCTATTTATATTGAGTTAACTTAATCTAGAACAGCACACTATTAAGTGCTTCATTCTGAACAATAATTTCAGAGCTGAGGCAACCACAAACAGGTGTGTTTATATACATATACACAGACACATTTGTTTTTACATATAAATATATATACACATGCTCATATATATGTCAAGATATAAATATGTATAAATGCATGCATACATATATATGTATACATATAGACACAAAGGTGTATATATAAGGGCAAAATACCTTTTCCCTTCAGGCAGCGCATAGCATGCCAATTTAGTTAAAGATCAGATTTCTGAATACTCTCTATTTTACCGCCAGGATTCTCCCAGTTTTACTACTATTCTCTTTAAAACCATTAAACAGATTAAGCAGTGTCAACACCACCTTTTATCTGTAGAAAGAAAATCAACGTACTTCCTTCAACTATGAGTAACTGAACAGTCAGGCAAAGCTTGACATCTGGAAAGATGAGGCTGAAAAAGGCAGCTTAATCTCGTTGTTATGGGATTTTCAGGAGCTCACTGCAGAAAAGCAAACCTAGGAAAGATAGGTTTTGGGTATCAATAGTTTAAACTAGCTGAGCGAGCATTTGCCACCAGAGAGATGTTCAGCACTACAGCATTACCTTTCTCTGGCAATTACAATTTTCTCCTAACCCATAAGCCACCAGCAGCTGCTCACAGAAAAAGCTACAGCAATTCTAGGCATTACCGGCAACCCCTTCCCTGTTATCATCGCCTACAGCCATCGCCATCCAACGCCACTGCACCGGAGGCGCAGTCTGGGAAACGGCTCAAGAGGATGGCGCTATCTCGCCCCGAACTCTAATGGCGGGTTTCAGGTAACCGCTCGGGAAGGGCCCTGCCTCAGCCGCCCGCCGCGGCGCGGAAGGCCCCCCACCCCTTCCGCAACGGCAGCGACAGGTCGCGACAGGTCACGCCCGCCCACCCAGCCGCCCGCCCAGCGCTGAGGGGACCGGCGCGGAGCGGCCGGCCGCAGGGACCGCAGCTCGCCGCCCCTCGAACCGCCGCTCTCGGGCACGGCCGTGCCACCGCCACCCGCGGAAACGGACCGGCCCGCCCCCCCCCCAGCCCGGCGGGGCCCTGCGAGCCCTCCTTTAAACCCCACCGCGCCCCCCACAGGCGGGAGGATACATGCCGCCGCGCGCCGCCCTGGCGGGACCCTTTGCCCACTGTCCCGCCGCGGAGCAATCCTGCCGGGCGGCCCCCTCCACACAGGCCAGCGTCCCTGCGCACGCGCAAATCTCCCCCCAGCCCTCCCCCCTCCGCCTGCTCAGCGTGGTGCAGCCCGAGCTGGCTTCCCCTGCTCTGGGCTGCACCACGGCGCCAAGGCCGAAGGGGGAGGCGGCGTTGCTGCGTTAACCGACTCCTCACTGCCGCCGTCATTTCGCTTTTGCAGGTTGCTTTTACCCCACTGCGCCCACAACTCTTGTCCAAACCCTTTCCACTTTTCGGATTCGGTGGCCTGGATCCATCTCACACCCGCAGTCATTTTGTCTGCTGAGGTGCGTTTTGTTGCTGCGTGACACGGGCCCCGCCGGCGGGAGGCGGGCTGCAGGGGCGTGTCGGTGCCTGTGGGGAGAGCAGCAGGCTGAGGAGGGACACGGGGTGCAGGCAGGGAGCTCGTGAAGGTTGCTTCCGGGCAGATGAGCTGCTGAATCTTCAGAACCGATCACCTCAGGACAGTGCCAGCCACTACAGGGCCACATGCTTCAACACTAGGTGTGTCTGGGAGAGTGGTGACTGTATTCGCCAGGGCTGCAGGATTGCATTCACAGCTGGTGGAACAAAAGATGACGACTGCCTTTCCCTGCGCCTCCCTGGCTGCCACCAGGGCACCAGCGTGGCCCTCTGCTACAGGGTGAAAGGCTAGGGCTGGTCTCCCCGCTGTTGCTCCAACCAGTGAATGATGAGCAAGAGTGAAAGTGAATGTGTGAAGTTACCTGCTATTAACAGCTTAATTAAAGGGGTTTCAAACAAATACAACTCCCCCAACCCCATCACCTATCAGGAAATTTACATCATTGCCATTCTCGCATCCAGGTACGTGCTTAGCAACTCACGCAAAATAAACGGTTTATGACACCTACATTTTCTGAGGAAAATGAAGTCACTTTCTTGGAGTCACTCTTTGCCCAGGAAACATTCCCTTTTATGTAAATGGTCTACCTTCCATGTTTGAATCCATATGCTCTTGCATTTTGTTTTACAGTACGTGTTAGCTGATGACTGCCCATTAAATATTCTGAATCCTAGGTGATGGCTAGTATTCAGTCTGTTTTCATGTGTGCTGCATTGATTTAGCAATCCATAAAATTATACATTACTAAATAAAACACCTCATGGCCTTAAAAGAACTTTGTTACCAATTGTTAGAGACTTCATTACTGAAAAGGAGAGTAGACAGTTGATCGTGAATACCACACACTTAACTTGTGTGGATTGTGAATACCACACCAATACACTTCAAGACTGTTCCGTAATATTTTACAGATGGGAAACTTGAAATTACTTGTTAAATAAGACATTGTGCATCAGTAACATGCCCAGAAACTTACCTACTGTCAGTTCTCGTAATGATGGTTAGTTTGGACAATACAAGCAACAGAAATTTGTGTAATAAAAGATAACACATTCATTCTTCTGAATGTACATACCAGCTGTAGAAATTTCTGGTTAACTTTGAAGTTCTAAGCTCAAGGTAGTTCGAAGAGTTATATAATCAAATAGCATAATTGTGGTGTTCCTTATTTCAGTCTTTAGCCCTCAGTTTGCAGGCATGTTTTGGTAAATCTAAGACATCTAGGAATGATACGAGTTTAATAAACAAAGTCCCCTAGACCACCCATTCAGCATATTATATAAAATGACTGTTCCTCAGATGTCTGTGCCCATTCACAGTTAACAGAGTCGCTCTACCCTTCTAATTGTCATTAGGACACTACAGAAATCATATAAAAAAATTAAAGAGAAAACTTTAGACCTCTTTTTAAAGATACATATTTTGTCCAAGACAACTACAACTTCTGATTTTCAGCTGCTTTTACATCATCCAAATTTTTTCAAATAGATACCAAGAGACAAAAGAGAACCCACACTCACAACCAGAACACTCTTCACTGAGCACCATTAACGCTACTTTAAAATAAGAGTTTGAAAGCTTGTCAATAAATTCTCTAAACTAAGACAAGCATACTTCATTCAGAAAGGAAGAGAGCATACTGGAAAACTTTTCCTTAAAGAAAACAGACAGAAACATCAACAGGAGAGAAAGTCAGCAAAGAAGAGAAGTTAAGCACATTTTTCTAGTGATTAAATCCCTGCTCTTTTCTATGGAGATATATGACGGCATGTGTACAATTCAAGCTTGCCATTCAAATATAATTTTACTGAAACACTAATGAAGACACTGGCTGCTAGTGAGCAAAGCAATACATTGGCAATGTCAAGTTAAAAGAGGTGATGCTTGTGTGTCTGCCACAGCTATAGTAGCTGTTATCGCCTTAACTTTCCCAGCTGTTCAGCTGAATTAGGATACAAGCTGAAAAAATGCAACTATGTATGTAGTGTAGCTGGTAATGTTCTGACTTTCAGAAAACTAATACTAGATCTAGTATGGCTGATAAAGCACTGACCAGTACAGAATCTGAGAAAAAAAACCCAATTGTTTTGCATCAAAGAAATAGTTTTCCCAATAATCTAAGCATACTTATAACACTCTTACAAGCCTACCATATGTTCAAAACACTGATTAATTTTCACATCTCTAGAACATGTCAGCAAACCTTTTTATTGAAGTCTTCAGAAAGGTGATGAAAAGGAAGGGCGTGAAGCACTCAGTGGTGGAGCTAATGTTAGAATGCAAGACTGCCTGACACCCAAATGTGAATTTTTTAGTCTAGGTAACATGAATTATTCTAACAGGACTCTAGAAAAGAAAAATATTATTGAACAAGATGTTCTGGGGAGGGCAACGGAAACAAAAATTTTATTAAGAACCAGGCGCTAACTGTTCTTTCTCAGCCGACACAATAAGTATAATGGCAAGGGAGTATATAAAACAAGGCTCTAAGACTCAAACATGGCAGGCATAGTTTAAAAGCAAAAAACAACCCCTCCCCCCAAAAAGAACCCCAAAACATTACTTGGTGAGGGAGCTACAGGTATTGGGGTTCCACAATATTCATTTGTAATTCCTCTATTTTCTTCAGTCAGAGCAAGGATTATGACTCATGCCCTTCTACAGACCAAAAAAAGGACAAAACCTTACATGGACAGTGGTTTTAAGAAACGTTACACGTGGCATGTATTTACATTATCATGTGCATTCACACTGGAACAACAGTAAACAGGACTGGCAGAAACAGGTCAAATGCTAGGCAGCCCAATGGTTACACCTGAAGGCCTTAGCTAACGTTATTTACGCTCATTCAAATCGGCAGCTGAACTGTGGTCTGACTGCTTGGCAATTGCTTCTTTTTGAATTACCATTAGAAGGCCAGGAGAATTAGATGCATCATAGTAAGAACTGAATGTTAAATGCAAGACTCCCAAGATATTATTAAAAAAATTCCTGTATACACAGGATCTGAAGTATTAAAATCGCCAAGAAAATCTGGTTTGCAAAACAGTCTTTTATTGTATCCGTGCCACACATACTAGTGAAAAATAACACTCCTAAAAAAGGAAAAGAAAAAGAATGCTACCTTTCCACAACATTTCTTTTAAATAAAACTTCAAGTACTCTTACATTAGTACAAAAAAAATTCTGATCTATCTGCCCCAACAGGCCACCACAACACACAGTAGATAAAACACAGTGGTTACAAACGTCTTTTTTGTTATTTCTGTGGCAAGGCAAATGGAGGGAAATGTTTCTATGAAAAAATACTGTGTGCGTAGGAAATTGTCACAATTTTATTCCACATGGATACAAATGATTATACTTGAATTTGAGGCCGTGGTGGCTTGAAATTATATAACAAAATAGAAAAATGGAAAACTAATATCCCCTACACCCTGTTTTAAAGGCAGGCACTACCAAGATTAAGGAGACTCCACAGTGTTGGTAGAGGATAATTACTGTACAAGCCATATAGCTATAATTACCTTAAGACTAAAATAAAATGCTACTGTCCTCCTAAGGCATAAACAATAATGTCTGCAAACAATATGTACACATCATACATATTTAAAACAAGACTTAATATAAACAATAATGAACAGTATATACATGTCTCAATTTTTCTTCACTGTCTTGAAATACAATTTAACTACACAAGTGATGCAGCAACATATATATAAATGTACTTGTAACTCTACAGTAAAGTTTAATTTTTAGTGCTTTTACAGCACATCAGTGTAAACAGTTTTACTTGGCTTTGTTTTATATTTTAAAACATTCCTTGTTGTATTTTCAAGATTTAAAGCAATTTTCTAATTCTTCCTTTTCACAGAAAACGAAGATTCTGAATGCTGTATAATCATAAATAATTCATAAAATTAAATACATTCACTAAAAAATAAACTACAAAGTAAAAAAATGAAAAATAGATATTTATTGAAAGGGAAAAGAGAACCATTTCCCCGAGTAGAGCTCTGGTGGTTGAATATTCAGTGCGTTTTGATATATTTTAAATTGCTATTGCACTATAACACCCCTTTCTTTGAAATTCTTTGGGTGTGCTTCCCTGTTCTACCTAAATTAGTTTGTTAAAACACACAAACCAATAACCAAGGGGCCATGGTTGCTGTAGGAGTGAAGCCTTTAGAACTAGTATCACAATTCTGTGATATTTTAAAGGAAAAAAACAGTCATTAGTTATGCATGTGCCTTGCACTTTCATGTAAATACAGTTCACATTGCTGGTCTTATCAGTCCTCATTTAATGAAAAAAAAAGAAAAAAAAGAAAAAAAAAAGAAAAAAGAGTTCTGGTAACTTCAGCTCACTTTGAAAATCTCTGTCCATTTTTTTTCAAAATACTTCCTCATGTTGTGGCCAGCCCTGCCTATGTCAGAATCATCTTCATTAAAGGTTTCACAGTTGTCAAAAACAAGCCTGACATCTAGCGAAAATGCTTCAAGATTAGGGTACCTGAAAGAAGAAAAAGGTGAATGATTTTTGGAACATGGAAAGGGGAAAAACACTTCAACTACATGAGAAAGAACTACCTTAACATTAGTGAATTTACAAGCTGCCACAGAATATGCAATGAATGCTTTACATGTTAATTATACTTTTAATTTTTTAATTCTAATCTAAATATTAACAAGAAAATGAACATCAGTGGAAGGAAATACTCTCTCGTCATTGTATTTGTTATTTTCCTCAAAAACTCTGTAAGGTAGAATTTCAAGCCTCTACTGGAAAACAAACTTTTTAAAAATTAACTTCCCCCTTCTCTTCAATAGCTTTCTAGTTAAAATGCTATGGCTATTTTCCATCTATTCATCTATTCTTGGGCTCAAGTCCTTTCAAAGTAAGTGTTGAGTACAGCTGCATTTACCTAAAAGAGGAACAATCAGGTACAAAAAAAGGCTGCCCAGATCAATCCTGTAACATTGTCTTTGTTATTCTTTTTATTATCCTGAACATACATGGCCCAAATAGTGTTCCAGTATTCACAGGAATTATTAAAAAGACAGACACTAAAAGTTACAAGTCTACCGATACCAATGAGCACCTGTGGAGCATTTAAATCTCAGATTCAAGGGAGAAAAAGCCTGAAGAGGTTAAAAAGCCCCTTGTGTTATCCTAGTAAACTTGCTTTGTATGGAGTTGACAAGACGCTGAAGAGGGTCGGTCCTTATGGATGACAAAATTTTCTTTGGTGGTGGGGAGTCATTAGAGCACAGGGATGTAACAAGGAGGGAAGGGGGACAGAAGCATATAGTATCTTTTCCTTTTTTAAGAAGTTGTGCAGTCTAATTCTAAGACTATAGAATGATTAAGCACCATTACTGGAACGTTACCTGGCTTCCCACAACAGAGGTAGCCAATTCACTCCACAGCCACAACGTTATTTACAGGGACTCCATTAGCTTAAAGCCCACACAGCTGGTTCTTGCTTACATGTAACAACACTAAGATGTCTCAATGAGAAAAGATGAGGGAAAAAAGTCTTTGTTGATTGATTTTGTGCATTTGACCTGGCAGTTTTATTGTTTTTCAGCCAGTTGCACAGGTTCTCCCACCTGACATGCTATTTCACTTAGATATAGCAAAGACAAAAGTATACAGTTAAGAATTTTTATTTTGACTGTAGAAGTAATCACAGAGATGCCAGAGCAGGCAGATCAAAATAGTTTAGCAAATTTTAAAAAATGTACTGTATTTCAATGTTTAAATATTTTTAAAATGTAAAATTTACAATAGGTTTACTTACTGTCCACTACTTAGCTTGTCTCTAATGGTGGAAAAGTCCATAGGTTTTTTAATAACTTTCTTATAACCAGGAACAAGTTTCAAGTTTACAGGAAGTAAGAAAGGCCAGGCATCTTCATGAGTTTCCAATTCTGAGAGAATCATGCTGAATAAAATAAGGTTTTAAATCAATATTTTTAAGCTGTTCATGTATTCACAGAGGTTTTTCACTGTTCCATAAATTAATCATGTACTGCCAACCTATTCACTTTATAAAAGGGAAGCACTTAATTCTCTGCCCTGTGCAAGGCTGAGAACAATGTCGATAAAGGCAGACAACTGATTATTTAAAATAGCATTAAGCTCTCTCCAAGCAACCTATGTAAGATGAAATTCTAGTGATCAACATTCTAAAAGAAAAAGACGGCCCTGCAACTTCAATACTTCGAACCTCAATGTAAACCATTTGCAAACCAGTGAAACAGGTGCTAATACTGGCTTTCCAAAACTGTAATGAGGCTAAACTATGTCACTGTTGACTGACCAGCAATACTACAAAAGAAGATGCATTCCTATTACTGTCTCCTCCTCTGTAATGAAACGCCTTTTGGACATAGTGGATAATCATCTTTGCTACACTTAAGAAAGCTGTCAGTACCACTGCTATCAGGGTTCTTTCTTCCCATTCTTGGAAGGGCATGGAGGAGTAGATTTCACAGACCACATTCTAATATTAGGTACTTTCCTCTTGGGCTTCATTACCAAATACAGCAGTTACTCCCAGCATGCACACATTAAATCCTTTATATATACACTCAAATTATCACAACCTGTATGGGATACCTGACAAAGAATAGGCTTCTTGTTCCCCAGAACACAGATAAAAAGAATCAGGCCCTACTTGTTTCAGCAACACTTACCCAAGTTTAGAATCTGTCACTTTACCTGCATATAGCTAGGTCCTTGGCGTCATCTCTTTTAGGTTTCTTAATAGCAGTGAAATTTTCTTGCTTTAATTGGCTTACAGAAACATTTTCATCCATTTTTCTTTTTTTAGGGTCTGTTTTTCCTCTTTTTAAGGAGGCGCTTGTAGTTGCAGAGTCTTCATCCTCTGTCTCTCCTGCTAGTTTCCTGCTTCTCTTTTGTTCATTATTCTTTTTCCCTTTGATTTGAAGTTTTTTTATTTTTAGAGTTTGACCACTTGCCTACAATAGAGAGAACTGAAATAAGCAATAACCAAGAAATTACAGAAACCTCTGTTATTATTGATAGACAGCAATGAAGATCAGACAAACAGAAGCACCAAAACAACTGAAATATTTAATATCCGAGATTATTCACTTTTTGCTCTTCTCTAATGGCACGTAAGGCTGTAGAAATTCCTGTTACTAGTGATTTAGGTTCTCAAATTATGAAAATATGAAAGCACCTGACCTTCAGATTGGTAAAACAGTACCTCCTAACAAACCAGGCTGTCATAGTTTTAGACACATATTTGTCTATTCCTAAAAGACTGATATATAACCACAGCTGGAATAGTATATTAAGTTTCAAGCAACCATATTATTTGCAAGGCACGGAAAACTAGAAAAGAGGTTTTAAAAAGTCAGGGACAGGATCAACTGATTTAAAGATTAAAAGCTAGATATGAAAGACATAGATAGCTTGGCTACAAGACAACTACAGGAGAGCATAAAAGGAGTAGGGCAATACAAGAAACAAGAGTATGCAGATTTTGCTACCTACTAGAAACCATTACTACACAATTCCTTTATTTCACAAATGTCATAACTTTCTTAAGCATTTGGCACTGCTTGTAACTGGCATGGTAGTCAGTTTGTACAAATCAGATGATGAATGAATGCATGAATGTGGAAAAATGTATGTTGTGTATAGAATTCCTTTTGCTTAACACAGAACACTAGAAAGATTTGTAAGTAATTGTACTCTCTTAACACTACTCTGTATCATGACTATGTTCTTGGTCCAAGGAAAGAAAAAGAGTCAAGCATGTCAGTTCACATGGCAATTGAAGAAGAATGTTGATTTTCAGCTATTTGGTTAAAAACACAATGTAAGGCAATGAGAACAGATCCACTGTCATTACCTAAGGCCTGACTTTGAGACGTGGGAACGGCAGATGTTGATGTTTTTCTTGTTTTAGACAAGAAAAAAAAAATAAAGTTGAGTTAAATTAGGATGGCATAGTTTATACCTAGGCCTTCAACAAAACTGTTTCAATGTTTTGCAGAATTTTGAATCAATATTCAACATGTTTTAAAGTTCTGCTGGAATTTCACCTTAAATTTCTGGCACCTTTAAATCTCCAGCTTTCAGCCAAATTTGGGGCAGGAAAAAAAAAAAGAAGAAAAAAAGTATTTCTATTATACAAAACCTAGTAGTTATTGGGGGGAAGAATATCAAGAGAAGTGATAGGATAAGTTATAGCATGATAGGGTAGTTTCTGTCTTTATAACAAGGTAAATTGTAATATAACCATGATAATGACAGAAAAAGTTACAGCATGAGTTAATCCCTTATAAACTACTACACAATCAATTCTCAACAGCAACCTGTTTTTATTACTTCTGCTGCACATTATGGTTTAAAAAACAATGTCTTACTGCTTTGTGAAAGATGCACAGAAAAAAGGATCACATTGACAATATCCAGAGAAAATACAAAATTGAGTATTTACTGTAAAGCTACTTCTTCAGTTACAGTATTCACAGGTAATGGTAGAAAACATAACTAACAAGTTTAGCAAAAAATGCATTTAATTTTAGGACTAACTAGGGATGGGAAAATTGTGGACTTTTAAACAATACTAACTGCTAATTCAGTCATTTGAATAGAACTATCCTAAAGTTCTATTTAGACTGTTTTCCGTGGGAGGGGGAAAAAACCCAAACCTCACACAGGAAACAAACATAGCCTCTCTCTCACATGTGCTGTGTATTGAAAAACTAAAACTAAAGTATGCTGTACAAAAGTGACAAAAAATAAAACCATTAATCTCTTTATTTAATGGCAGCCCAACAAAACACATACAGACCATTATTTTCATTGAAAAAAGCACTGGTAGACCTGTAACTACCATCTATAAAAAGGTCACTATAAGTCACTTCACCTTTATAGCTAGTATTACCTTTGCTATGCAGGCAGGACAAAACCAGTCACCATCTGGTATTGTAGTGATCTTGGGTCTGTGGCAGTAGGTATGACAGCCTTTATCGCAACCATCACAAAGGAGCAGCAGTTCCTCATTATCTCCCTTTCGACAAATTTGGCAGTACTGTAATACATGAAAAATGGCTTTAATTCAGTTTTTAAAATTTGAAACAAAGGAATGGTACCTAAATTATCCTTCCCCTCCAAACACACAAATTTACTCCCAAAATTTTCCTGTCATTTTACCACAATCAGACCCTACTAATGATCACATTTGTAAAAGAATATATGTAGTATGTGAAGAACTAATCTAAAGGCTACATTTGGGAACACATTTGAAAAGCAATTCATTATAAGATAGGTGTCCTATAGCACACAAAACTATGAATACTTTTTGTATTTCATTAATGTCCATGAGAAGTAAAGGTATCTTATACCCATCAAAATCACTTGGCCCACACATTACTGTCTCAGGAATCTTGTCTTCATTTATGCCCATACTACATATATAAGTTGCTATTTCCTAAAAATAATTAATATTTTAGGACAGTATTTTCAAATAATTATCAGTAAGGATCTTATCCAAAGGCCACCATGAACAAATTCAGTAAGGCAAAACAAATGATCCTAGCACTTCCTAAAATTCACACTAACTTAAAAATATCTGATGTATTGTCAGTTTTCTTACAGACATTGTGTGATTTTGATCTCTTCTATATCTGGACTTCTTTTTCAGGAACTTAAAGATCTCCATGTGTTTTCACCAAATACTTACATTTACTTTGTAATTAAATGCATAGAACATTTCAATCAAATTGAGAATGATACTATACATTTTTTCTGGATAATAAATTATTACACCTTGAAACATTCAAATGCCTTTTCAGGTGCTCCTACTAAATTCATAAAACATTTTGCTCTAAAGATACAGCTTTCAACTTATAGCTATATAAACTCAAAGGTACAGCCTTAGACTATAGTTTTTATTTAAATCATGCTTTAATTGTCCAGATGTAATGAGAATCTGTATAGGACTGGTAGAAATTAAAAAATTAGGGAAAAGACTACTAATGGAAGAATCACTTTTGCCACCCACTACATAGCACTGGCCATACTTAATCACATCATAATCACTATTGCTGTAATAGTTTTGTTTTCAGAAATTTGAGGTTCAAAGGTCCATGCAAATTCTGACACATGCATTTTGCGTGCCTTCTTTGTATATGCAGTTAACACAGATCTACTTGTTAAGTGTACAAGGAAACGGGTATTTCAGCTTATTTGCTCACACACTTGCCCAATTTGTATGTTCAGTTGTGAGAAGTGTGCATGCAAAGAAGCCACACATTTGGAGCATCTCAGCTTTCTGAAAAATGAAGTCCTTAATTGGGATATGTAATGTTGAACCTCCATAAAGCTTATGTCACGGATGAGATCAGAAATATTCCATCAGATAGAGTATCTTCCATCAGATGGAGCCAGAAATGACTCTCTTTTACCTAAATGTTAACAACAAAGAGTAATTACCATCTTAAATAAAGCAACGAATTACAGGGGCTTTTTATCTTAGAAAGTTCAGGATGCTGAATTTGGCAAGCAAGGGACAATCTTTTCCATTAGGCTTATATTTATCTGTGCACAATGTACAGTTTAACTGTATTAAGTTTTACACACAGTAATAAGAAATGTATTATTAACCATGGTATCTTAAAATGCCTAAAGTGGGAAAAATAGGATATAGCAAAAATAGTTTAGTTACAGTATTTTTTTTTAAAAATTAAAAACACTTACAACTTTCATAATAGATTTTTCCCATGCTATTGATTTCTGTAACTGCTGAATGCACAGAGCTACCTGTGCAGCACTGCGCGCTTCTGACAATGCCCTTCTCCATACCCTTAGCCCTGGAGCAATATCCTCTTCAGTTCTGCATTGAAATACAGAGAAATTAAGTAGGTCACATCCGTGTTTGCTTATGTTTAAACGTGGAACAATCATTATCACATTGAAAGCCAAGCAATGACAAAACGTACACAGCCAGTAAGTATAAGGTTTAAGCAACTAAATTTCATGTAGTGCACAGACTGTGGCTACGTGCCTCAAAGCTTAGTCACAACCAGTTAAATGTAAGATAACTTTGCAAGATTATCAACAAACGTAACAAAAAATATCTTTACAAAGCACCATGCAGAATAACATGATCCATATGGATCACAGACATACAAGAAAGTACATAGATAACAGGCAATAAGAAAATAGGCTCCAATTAGCAAAGAAGCACAATAATTTTTCAAGTTAATCTCAATAACCTACCCGTCACCATCACCACTAATGGATGGTGCAGGAGCAGGGACAGTAACTGTGCCCACATTATCCAGTTTGATCTGAATGGTGGTACTTAAGGGGCTCTTCAGATACCTTCGCTCTATGTTCCGCTCCAAGTCAGCAAGCCTGGTTACAGCTATATCTAGAGGGTTGTCACTCTTCCGCTCTAGAGAGCTGGTATTGCCTTCTCCGCCTCCAGCACAATCTCCATCGTGCTTCTTGTGCAATCTAGTAATTGACTTATGTTCACGATATACCAAGTCGTCTCTCTCTGATGCAGGTTCAGGACACAGCCAACCCTATGTTAATAGAAAGGTTTGTGCATTTATTGGTTGCTGTTAACTTAGTGTGTAAACAGAGGAACTGTTTTATGGAATCAAGCTAAGTAACTGAAGCGCTGTTTCCAGTAGATCTTGGTTACTTGTAATCCATCTGTAGAGACAGTTTCCAAAATTTCCAGAGAACTAAAATAATTAATCAAAAAAAATACAAGCATTACCAGACTTTCTGAAGGGACCTTTCTGCAACAGTCTGCATTCTTATCTCCTTTTGAAGTATCCTGTTCTATTGGTCGAAACATCAGAATAGGTCTGTCTGTCCAGCAGGCTCAGGAGACAGTATCAATTGGTCACACAGAAATAACATCCACCCCTAGAACAAACTAGATCCCAAATACTACATCTGTACTATAACCAAACATACACAATTTGATATCCTTACACCCACCTTGAAAAAATTCCGAATTGTAATGACAGCCAGTGAATTCTTAACTCTTTCATACTCACAACCATCACATGTTCTCCATGACTCTACAATACTCAAGCAAAGTATTATGATGTACTTGTAGGCTTTTCTGAAAGCATTAACAGCAACAGTCACCCAAATCAGGCAGAACTGTGGCAAAACCCACTATAATTAAGCACTCTATAGGCAATAAAATCTTTGCATTTGTAGAAGGTTAACAAAATGTGCAGGGAACTGCACACTGTACAAGAACACTCTCCAGGAACTGCCATTCTGAGCATCTTCAGCTGAAGATTTAACTGCAATAAAATGTTTCAAACACAAATATCCATGATACTGCTGCAGTGGATTTGTTTTATTTGCAAACAATTAGAGATGGAATAAGAAGGCACTTACCAATCGCAAAAGGACTGCTACTATCTACTTTAAATTCTTACCGCTTATTTTAAAGAAACATTTTACTAAAAGTTGGTTTTACCTTAACTTGTAAACTAGCTGATGCAACTCTCCTCTCTAGATCTTCCACCTGCTGAAGAATAGCAAGATCCATCTCCATTGCTTGTTCTTCTACTGACCAGTTTTCCACAACATCTTGAGTTACCTGGTTATCTTCATTTTCATTGATATCAATAATTGCAACTGTATTTGAGAATCACATTTTTATTATTTTAATTAGTATTATAACTTCCCTGAGTAAATTCAAGCTGATTTACCTGTCACTCCAGTCAAATGTTGAAGAATTGTTGTAACAGTGTACTACTCTTAAGATACCCAATATGGACAACAAATTCTGTAGGTTTTCAAACTTGCAATTTAAAGGCAAGAAGGGGAAGGAGAGGCTGAGCTAGAGTGTTACAGAGATGGAAAGAGCTTAGAAAGGTTACCAACACTTATGCCACTAGAGCAATTTATATTAAAGGGGATTTCTCCAACCCTGTAACTTTCCAGAACAAGGCTGGTGAAAAGGCAACTACAGACAATGACACCTTTACCTTTTTTCTCCAGCTGCTACTCTAACTCTGTATCTAAACACATCTCCGAGACCTCTATGCCAGTCGTCTTATGCCCCAACACCATGCGTAACATAAATATCAATTACATACCATCCTTATTTTTGATGCAGGCCAGAGTGATATAATCCATGTGTTTCTGTATTTGCTTTTGTAAGGCCTTTTCTCTTATTCCCCTGAGATGCAGCACTTTAAGCAAAGATTTTAGGTCCTCCGGATCAGTAATCCTCCACCACCCATACTGCATTTCTAAATCAAGACAAGCATATAAACACTTTGCAGGCATTTTTTATGTGATCACACACAATCAGATTAAAGAAATCATCTAGCCAAATGCAATAAGCAAATTATAAAAAAAAGAGTAAATTGTGACATCATAGTGGCACTGTAGAAATTATCCTTCACATAGTTCCATCCTACTGTTGTATTATACGTACCTTCTGGTATAGGTTTTGGGTTAGGATAATCTACTGGCTTGGCTACTTCAACTGCTGTAGAAGGGGCAGAAGCTATTTTTTCAGTCTGTAGTGCTGGTGATTCACTTTTGTTTGCAGGAACATTAGATGCCAAGAATGAGTTACCATTCACTTCTGATAATCCCAACCCTGATCCAAGAGCAGGTAAAGGAGATGAAAATGGAACATTTGAAGTAAGAACTCCTGTAGGCCATCCACAAAACTGAAGTCCCATTATAGGTAGTCCAGTCTTCATCTGCTACACAGAATACATTGTTAACACAATCACAACTACCATTATTAATTATTAGCAAGGAACCTGAATTATGATTAAGATGCTATTTGTCAAACAATAATCAAAACATAAAGGAGGCCTTTACTCAGTACTTTGATTAGTTTAAGAAAAACTAACGTAATGCTAACGTGCAATACTCCTTATTAGGGCCCTGTTAATGCCTAAAAAATAACAACTTTTAAAGGGAGGGTGTAGTGTGTCACATTTCTGAAAACTAGTTTTTATGCATTTATTTGCTTTTCATTTAATACCAGTGGCCAACCTCCTAAAAAATTAAATTACTGAAATACATGTACAAAACATCATACATTGGCTTACCTAATTTTACCTATCTTTTTTTAATCAAAAAACTTCTAGTATTATAAAACATCTGTAACATGGAATTAGTCATTAACATTTAGAAACAGGGAAGAGAAAAAAAAAAAGAAATGAAGTTATAATGATAGCACTTCTGTGAAACAGTTTGTCTAAACAGAAATTCTGCCCGAATAAGTGCAGCAAATTCAGACTATTCAAAAATGCATTTATTTACCTGCAGTGGTGACAATGCAAAAGGACTTAATCCCATAGGACTCTGTGCAGAGGTTGAGCCCAGAAGAGGTGATGGAACAGGTGAAGGTGACTTTGATGGTGGATGTGATTGAGAAGTAAGTGAAGTTGTAGTAGCTGGTGTATCTATATGGGTAACTGACATGTCATCACAGGGTATTCTCGGTAAAAGGCTGAACCACTGTCTGCTCTTTTCAGTAAGAGTCTTTAACAACTGATCGTTTGGAATTAGTGGAGAACTGTAAAACTTTCCTGTCCCACTTGCATTAGGACTGAAAAGATTATTAGAATCAGACTTCTCAATGGTGCTTTGTGACACAGTGGGCTGAAGACTGCAGAGAGAGTTTTTTGAGTTACTTGGATAAGATAATGTGCAGCCATTTGCTGCACTGCCATTAGGTTTTGGGGACATAATGTCAGATTCAGGTGGCATTTTTGCTACCTCTAACAGTTTGCTTAGTTTTGAAAATGACCCAGGCTTTTGTAAAAACAAATTAGTGTTGTCCTTTTCTTTCAGATCTTCCTTTTGCTCACAGTGAGTTGTATTTAAACAGTGTAATTTTTCTTCTGTCTCAAATTCTTCTTCTTTGATATGCATGCTTTCTACCTTTTTTAACTTCTCTTTTTCTTTTGCAATTTCTTCTAGGCCTAAAAATGTACAAGAAACATAGATGAAATATAATAGACCAACTAATTTAGACCATTGTTATCATCATAGTTAAATAAAAAATTACTTCATTTTTGGCTCAACACATGCTAGATCGCAATGTCTTTTTTCCTTTTTTTTTTTTAAATGAAATCACTTCTCACTTTACAGAACACTTTGCAGAAGGAAACAAGCTTCAAAGCACACACAGATTTAAACCCTGCTAAACGTCTGGAGGAAAAATAACCTCAACATAGTTAACATAGCTATAGTATTCTCCCTTAAGATGCATGTATGTCTGAAGCAGTTTGCCAGTGCAAAGTCTTTGAAAGGGAAAAATTTTTGGCAGCTTTTTTATGCAAGACTCTCCATGCTCTATCAAAAAGCTCCTCTGTTTATATCAAGAGGGTACAATGTTTATAACCTTAAAGCTTATTTTTGCGAAAGACCATTTCATTAAACTCACAGCCAACTATGAAAAGGAGGACCAAAATTCCTGTTGTGAAATCAAATATTTCCCAAATATTGAAACACAACATTAAATATTTTACCTCTTTCAATAAAAATTATTAACAATTTTGACTATGAAACAATGTCAACATCCTTCAAAGTGTAAAACTCTTTCAAGAGCCACCCAACATGACAACTGGGACTCTACACACAGCTAAGCAGACACATGCGATCAGACAGTGTAACATCTAAGCAATTTCAAGTACAACAAGCAGAAGTTGATTGCAAAGCCAGTTTCTTCAAACATATGAGGTGCAAAAGATGTATCTTTTCTGAAAAGGAAAAAGATTTTTCTGTCTTCTTTGCTATCCTAGTCTTTCTTAACCATTTCTCTTCTACCCTTATACTGATGTGTCAACTTAGACTAAAAGTCTTAAAAAGTGTAAAATGGGATGCAAAAACGTCAGGAAAAGGGGGAGGAGGTAGAAAATCCAATATTCCAACTTCTTAAATTATTTTCATCAGATACTGCAATCGCAAATAAAACAAAGGTCCTGCTTATGATTTATGGCCAGAACATCCACAAAAGTTTACTTGCTTGTTCTGGAAAATCATAATTTCTACCAAGATAATTCATTAAAGAAAAGAATATCCCCTCCCATTAAAACTTCAAAATGTGTCCATAGTTATGGTATATGTCAAGATATAAACAATTTGAGTATCAGCATAAGAACCAAAATGACTACATGAAGAGGGAAGGGAGAAGTATTTTTTAAATTGACAGATCATTCAACAGTTTGTGTGTCTCATTTCCAATGTTTAGATAAGGGAATTAGGAGTGGATAAACTGTAGAATTTACTGAAATAGGACAAACTAAGAGCTGAGGGGAAGAGGGAGTAGTTGAGAACTTAAGAACATGTCCATTTTGCTATTCAGGGAGATTAAACCTTCATTAAGACAATATATTAAAAAAAATATGGGTTTGCCCTACAGTTCTTGGCTAAAACTTTTGTGTCGTTTTTTGTTTGTTTGTTTTTACTATCTTAAGACGAATAGGTGTATTTCAGTGATTTTCTTTGTGTACAACTTCTGAAGCATTTGGGGATTCATCTGGTTAAAATATAATAAATAAAATACAGTGAACAAAAGGAATGCAAGCAGTACAGCATATGACAGTTTACCTTCTGTATCCAGCTACTCATGTGCAAAACAGTTCCTAACACACAGCATAAAACAATGCAAAACAGGAGACAGAAAAATTATTTTTTATGCTACCCATTTTAGAAAGATAACTTGAAGATCAAGATTAGATTTAGGAAAAGTTCTACAGCTTATATTTGGGGCCAAAACAGGGCTTGTATTTTATACCATGCTGTAACGTTACAGTTATTTGAATTAAATAGCTCTCTAGAATGATGCTATTCTCATGAGATCATGCAATTCTGATGTGTATCAGAGATTTTTTTTTTATTATTATTTGGGGGGGGGGGGGAAATTGTGAGCATAATGGGATTTTGCTTCATCTGTATCAGAATTAGAAAGGATTTTTCTGTGACCAAAATGAAGGCTTATGTTTAAAAATTGCAATATCCAGGAAAAGGTCAGATTAATACGTATTTTCTGCATCTATCCAATTTAAAGTGTGTGAAAAATTCAATCACAGTTAGCATACAACTGTCACAACGACAAAATTACATTTTAATTTTAGCAAAAATTACTTCAGCATTTGCTGGATTGGAAGAAAGATCAGTTGGTAAAATACAGAGACTAAATCATATTGTTGATTAGAAAACACAGTACTTCACTGTGTGAAAATAATTTTCATATTTTTGCAGACATATATCAGATCTTCAAGTAGAGAATAGTCTGTGTATTTTCACCAAATATAACAACTGAAGATGAAAGAATTTTTTTTGTGTTCTATGGTCATCCTAGTTTTCATATGCAGAGTTCAGTGCCATAGGGAAATGTGAAATAGTTCAGAAAGAGCCAAAAAATATCCCATGTAGATAAATATGAAAAAGCCTAACATATAGAACTATAACAACTGAAAAATTCCAAAATATTAATCCTCATTTTGAAAGATATTAACTGATATTTCATAATCAGAAAAAGAGTATCAGAGAGCACCATATGAATACAGAGGTCTACTGACAGTAGCCTGTTTAGCCTCTGGTTTACGGTGAAGCCTAAAGACCTTGCTGGACGAAATTATAGCCTACAGAGACAGGCAGTATGTTTTGGCATAGTATGTTTGGTGTGACGTTATTCCTTTATATTTCTTACCTTCACCACTTTCCATGCCTTCTACAAAAATACCACCACATTGGGGCAGAATCCAGTATCGGCGCCTGTAACGATCTTGACCAAACATCATTGAACGCAAACAGTGTGAAGCTTCAAATAACTTCTTTCTGTACTGGCTTTGTTGCTGTTTTAAAAAAGGGAAAGCATTATAATTCAACAGGGGAAAAAAATTCGTTATAACAGAAAATATCTCCTGGCTGCCAGACTGAACAAAAGTTCAAGGGTCACATGAGGAGGCTGTCTTCAAGGGTCACATGAGGAGGCTGTCTTCAAGGGTCACATGAGGAGGCTGTCTTAGAGATTTTGTGTGTGTGTGTGTGTGTTATGGGATATTCTACTCACAATTGCTGCCTTGATGATTTTACTTAGAGAGCTCCCTTAAAAAAAAAAAAAATCAATTCAATCACTTCCTGGTTCAGCTTAAGTTTATCAGTCTTCCTTTAAAAACACATTTTGCGATGGTAGGTCCTGTGTTTTTAACACTGACTCTCAGAGAACAATAGGATCAGAGATTTCACTGCACAAGAACAGCTGAAATCCCATCAATTATACAGTAACAGCAAATAGTAAACAGAGCACTGAAGATAGCTGATACTGCAGCTCCTGATGGGAAACTAATGAGATATTTTAACTGGTTCATAAAAGAATGAGAATGATAATGTCTGAAAATAAATTCTCTATTCAAACACAAACAGTTCTCTGAGGGGGGCCAACAAGAATTTCAGTTTGTTTATTCAATTCTTGCTCTCCTAAATTAACACTGCTGGAAGTCAGGTGTAATTCTGGACTCCTAATTTATTGCAATTTGGAACATGACAAACCAAGAGACAAAGTTAAATGACGAATTTTCCAATACGAAGAATAAAAACACGGGCCATGAGTACCCCTATCTACAGCATTCTATCTTTCTCATTTACATTTCTCTTCCTATTCCATTGTTTCTTCTTTCAAAATCTGAAGCAAAGACAGCTCTCCGTATTGGCTTGGAACACAGTTGCAGAAATTAGCCAGCTGTAGGAGGGAATGAGAACTGCAATCATTTGTATAATGGAAAAGTCATTGCTTCTCGTACACAGACTTTATCATCACTTTCTAAGATCAACAAACAGAAGTATATCAATTGGGTCTGGATAAAAGTTATACTACTTTTTATTCTGAGATGTGCCAATATACTATCAGCAGCTTTCTAACTGTCTTTTGAGTCATATCCACTTAGTGCCACTAGTCTAAACTCACAATTCAGGTGTCATGAACAAGTAGCATCATTCGTATTTTCATGAAACAAAAGCTGATCCTTATTTCAATTTATATTAAGTTGGAGCATTGAAAATGATGGTTAACATTCTAACTCATGACATCCAGTGATCAAATTTGTAGTGTAACAACGACAAATGACCTCTCACCTTTGTCAGTTTTTCAATCTGCTTCTCTAGTTCTTCAACACTTGCTGTCTGGTCCCCATCATCCTATAATCACCAAATATTCTGTCATGCCAAATTTATTTCAGGGTAAAATCATACTACCATGTCTTACTAATATTACAGTAAAAAGATGTAACAGAAAATGAGAGGCAAATTCTAAGGGTAAAAAAGTTCAAATTTTGTACTTGTTCAATATATTTGACTAGGAACAGTGTAACTGGAAAAAGATCTCTCTTGAATCGTTCCAAACCACCCCAGATGCATACGAAGGAGAAAGCTCGTGGCCAAATGTTCGCTGAAAACATTCTTTTACTGGAAGTAGTAATTCAGTTTGTGCATGAATACCTAAGACTATAAAACTTAATCTTAGTTTCTGTGAAGCTTTTTGGATATTCAAATTCATTTCTAAGTGTTTTTCATGTATGAAATAATGCAATCTGTCAAAATCTTATCAATCAGTCTTTGGTCAGTGCACACTTGCATTTTATTTCAATGTCTACAAGAAATTGTAGAGCCACTTTAAATTACAAGTTTGCTTTAAAAGTTCCAGTATGAATCTTGCTGATTTTTGAAGAGGAATGCACCCATTATTAAGTCTGTGGTTCCCTTCTTCTTGACACAGTTTAAAAATGAGAGTCATTTCCATAAGAGAGTTTTAATTTAGTCCAAGAAGGTCTTTGGGGATAACAGTAAGTTTCCAAAAGAATACAACCAAAATCCTAGGAGCTCCCATCACCTGCACCGTAAGATACTGGTCTTGGATTTCTTGGCTCTGTAAAAGTGTACCAGAGTCAAGCCTTCTGAAATACCACATATAGCATGAATGCAATGGAACTTCTGTTATATCAGAAAACTAATCTCTCTACAGGAGTTACAGGGCTTTTGTCTACGAAATGCCCAGTGCACCAAAATAGGAGATTGTACTAAAGGGAAAAAGATTAAGGGATGGATGTGAGATTAGATACCTAAATATTACTTATTTTTAATTCTGAAGTATTAATTTGTAAGACCTTTGTGCGATGCCTCTAAGGTATTCTCTTAAATTCAAACACATTATAGTACTTGAAATAAATCCAGAATAATAGCACAAAGGGCTGTTCCTACCCTAGAAACTAGTTGGGTTTCTAATGACGAGTGTTTGCAAAGATTTGAGTTCACACATGTTGTATATGTGCATTGTTCAAGCGGCCATATCCACAGCACCCATAAAACCTTAGTTTGAACTTCAATAACCTCGCATACATGGCTCACTTTCTGGCAAACAGTGCAACATTCAGCGCGCTAAAATGCAGTATTGGGTATTGCTTGTCTCTCTTATCAGGTTTCATCCAGTAGAAAATTCTAGAGTTCTACAGTGAACCTTACAGGCCTCTGGCACTTCTATTAAAAAAATCTTTTGACTATTCTACATACAATTCGGCTCAACAAGCTAAAAATGTTTCAGTGATCCTTCCTGTATCTTATCTGATATTGACTAGTAAAATTTATCATATTGTGATCAAATACAGTTGGGCAGTGACTACCCTAGAAAAGTTATGAAAAAAATACACAGGAAGGTCACAGGCAAGCTTTATAATAGATGATGTTAAATATAACTTTACACTTCTTTATTATTTTGTTAACTAATAAATGACCTTTATTCTCCGTTAAGAGAAAACCACAGTTAGGCTGATTTGGTAACAAAGCTGCAGTTCTCTGGATCTGGTACAATCTTTCAGAATTTCAGAGAAATTCAGACTAAGTCAAAACAAGTAACGGGTGGGGGGAACCAAAACAAACCAATGAGAAGAAAAAAAAAAAAAAAAAACCACCAAACAAACCACCAACCCATACTATAATAGCTTTCAAAAAAAGAAAAAAGTACTCTAGGAAATAAACTTATTCCAAAAATTTAAAAATATTGGAGGTGAGTTATTCTTCCTTCCTTTTTATTGTGAGATTTTGGGGAAGCAGTGCTGTATTGCAGAGAAACAGAAGGAAAACACGTTTTCACTTATTAAGTTTCACTATACTTAAAATCCCCCACCTCATCCTCACAAACTTCTGCCTTCTTTCCTTTTTTATCTTCTTTGTCCTCTTCATCCTCATCATCCTCCTCTGCCTGATCATCACTGTCATCATCATCATCATCATCGTAATCACTGTCCCCCGCCTTTCGTCTGCGTTTGCGGCCTGGTGTTGGTGTTTCCAAAGAGTGCTGTTCCTCTCCTACGTCACCACCTCCTGTAGCATCTCTTTTGCCAGTTTTCTTGGCATGAATGATTCTAAGCCTTGAAACACATGACAAGGGGTGAAATTATGGAGTATGTCTGTAGCATAAACATACCTTTCTTCCTATGTGGTTGAAAGTAAATCATACATTACATTTTAGATTCAAATTAGCTCTTCTGTTCTAATACGACACTGTATTTTCTCAATATTTATTGCCATTAGTCAACAAGAAAAATTCAGGTTATAAAACCCCTTAAGCCTCTTATTCAGTTCTGAATAGAATTTCTGTTTCTCGCAGGTGAATTTTATTGTGTAACTGTTTAGAAGAAATGAAACACAAGAGGGATTTTGAAAAGTCAGGAAAGACAATTAGAAGAAAGAACCATTTCAACTTCTTTATCTTTTGTTTTATGCATTTAAGAAGATGATCATAAAATACCTGTGTCTGAGCAGGGGGGGAAAAGGCAAAAATCCTCAGTTGGAAGTATGGAATTATTTACATTTGCATGGCAACAGCAAGGTTGGTTTAAATTTTTTTTTCCATTTCAGATTTTTATGCATTTTTAATTTATTATATATTATTTGACTTTAGTCCTTTGGCTGATCTTTTTGTTCTAGGACATACTTTCTTTTCTGAGAAATCTCAGCTACCTAAACTACTAGGAGATTACTCAATCAAACTCTCATTTTTCCTTTCATGAAAGAAAAGGGAAACTTACATACCAGTAATTATGGTTGTAGTAGACCTTCTTCTTCTATAAAAACCCTATAAGACAAGATTCCACACAGCAAAAATTACAGTTCCACCTATCAGGGAGCTAGCAGGCAAACATGCTGAATCACAGGAGGTATAAATAGCCAGGCCTAACCAGTCACTTACAATGCAGACCAAAAATGCAACTGACTTAGAAGAGATTCATAAACATGCGTAGAAAAGACAAAAGATTTTTGTAAAAGATGATTGGAAGAAGGTAGGATGGGAAAAGTAGAACAGTAACGACAAACACAATTACCAGTACGTAATTTTTCCTTGTCGTACTTCTCTCTCTTCCCATCCTACAAAACAATATTCCATACAGCAAGTGGCTACGAGTATGATGAGTGTTGTAGAAGTACTGGCTTCTGGGCATACTGACAAGCGTATCAGCCTTCTAAAATGCTGATAAACAAAGCCAGTACTCAACAGCACAGATTTAAATGAAGCTGTCACTGCTCAATTGGTAGCAGCACTTTTTAAAAAGACCATTAGCAAGAAATCATCAAGGGGACTTCTGTTTGCTTGAAAACAGTTGGGCTTTGGTTTTTTTGTGTGGGGGGGAGTTTTTTTGTTTGTTGTGGGTTTTTTTTATGCAGTGGTTAATCCACTGGAGAATTTAGAAATTTTTACACTTTTATTTTTCCAATACAAATGGTTTTTTAACTACTTTAGCAATTTAAAATATTTTTTGATTAAAAAAAATTTCTCAAGCCTCCCAGTGAATTTGGAAGCAAGTAACATTTTCAGGTCTGGTGCAAAAAGCCTTAGTCTCATTGAGTATCAATACTACTCAGGCTTCCACTGAGTTAAGTTTTTTAGAAAAAAATTTGCTTTTTACGAGGATAACTTCAAACCATCAAATCCTCTTCATCTGGACTGGAAATTCCTGCCTACACACAGGAATTAACTATCAAACAAAGCCACTAGTCAATGATTGGATTGACTGCTGCATGACTGGACAATTTTAGTGACAAATTAGACTAAGATAATCTTGAAGACAATTCAGTAATAAAGCTGGCAGGTGGAAGTTCAATGACCAGCAAACACCCTTTCATATACCTAAAAGAAATGAGAAGAAGCAAAAAAGGCTACTTTTGCTCAAAGTAAAGATAGAGATATAATGCTGTCAAGCACTAAAGGAAGCCTGCATGGCACTACAAATTATAACGATGGAAATGAATCAAAGATGCGCTCTTTTAATAGCACCATAACCATAAGAAGGCAGCAATCTGTATCCAAAGTAGCGTAGAGGCAGAAACCAATGAGAGCCTAACTTAAAAAAATGTTCAGGTATTTCAAGAGGTAGCATAATTTTCCTGCTGCTACGTAGACATATGGCTTACTGAGAGAAGAAAGCCTTCACTCAGAAAACTGTATCATCTTTCTCACTTTCAGGTATATACCAAAACGACATCTGCAACTCTTGAGAGAGAAAGTCTACTGGCCTATAAGAAGAGTGACCCATCAGATAATCAGATGTGTGACTTAAGCCTGCTCTAATCTAATCTGTAATGTTTACTAGATCATAGAAGGAAAATTCACCTTTTGACTTAATTTTCATGCCTTCCTCATAATTTTTGCACATAAATATTAAATAGTAGCAAGGCAAAGAAATTCTAAACGTACTTTTAACACACTTCAGCTTGGGTCTTAAAAAATGAAAGTTTCCCAAATCAGCATTACCACCTCCTACCCAAACTCAGGGTGTAATTTCTCCCCTCATGTAACACTGCTTTTGATATACCATCATCATTTACAGTTGAGATGGCCTCATTGGAAAGTAACTTACAAGGAGTATGCCATAATACTGGCATCTTAAAAAGAACATTGTTGCAGTGAAAAACCTTGTTCTGCAGTATTTCAAGTCTTGTAAAGAAACAGATATTACCTAATCCTTCAAGTAGCTATATTTCATTTTTATTCCCTTTTATATTGATCCAGCTACAAAAGAGATGCCAAGGAGAAGACATGTAATGGAAAAGGAGATGCTGAGATTATGATTATCTTGTTAAAAAACAGCTGAATCATCTCTGCTGAGACAGTCTTCTGACTATAGTTGTGATACAGAAAGCACAAAGAAAGACAAATTGATTGTATGAGACAGGTGCCTTTACAAAAATGGTGATTAGTATCAAGATTCACATCTAAATGTGATAGAGAAGGAATTAGATGCAACCTCTCACTGACCATCAGCCCAGCAGAAACAGTCCAGGGAGCTCAGAATTCAGTTTCCAACCATATATATTATACTTATCAAGGAGTTTTGTTCAATATCCTTAAGGGCGGGGGAAGCATCCCTATAGGCTTTTATACAATGATTCCTTTTTCCAACCTGGGATTTTAATGTTGCTTTTTTGTATCTTACAAACACAGGTTTTCTTTGGGTTTGTTTGGGGGGTTTTTTTGCACCCCTCTCCCCACCCCCAATATCCAGTTGAGGAGGTAATCTCATAAAAAGTGAGAACGTAAGCACAAAACAATCACTTAGTGAAAACATCTGATACAGGTAGAATCTTTTCTCATCCCACTTGGATATACTTCAAGACAGTCTGGACATAGTGGTATGAAGATTTACCACAACAAACACTGGCAGACCAGGCTGAGATGAAATAAACCCATTCCTCAGCATCTACCACTGTTGACTTCCCACGCATGATGGGCTTGTGTTGAGGGTCATGTAAAGGTCTGTATGCATATGAAAAGAGTACACATCCGTTGATCACATGACGAGTAGTCAAGAAACCAGATATTCCTATGCAAAACTGTTTGGGACTGGGATGCTTAAAAACTGGACTGAGCTTTGAAATGGATGGGGAAGATAACATGCATAAGAATGAAGTCTGGAAGCAGAAAAAAAGACCAAACAGAAGACTGAAATGGACAGATTTCTTTTCAGAGAAGCCCCAGAACAGTTGTAAGAGTTCATGGAAAACACCAACTGACATAATAAAGAAGAAAACATTGTTTAAAATTGATCAAAGAAGGCTCTTCTAAAAAGCTTTTAGAGTTCATCAGATAAACAGTGGAAAATCCAAAGATTTTGAACCAAAGATGAGAGAGATGAATCAAGCCCAGTGAATTCAAAGAGGCAGAAGAACAACGTTTCTGAGCACTCCCGCGATACTTACGCTCGAAAATAGGGACAGCACTACTGGAACCTGAAATCCACATGTGAGGGGAAAACACAAGAAATAGAGAAATGATTGTAGAAAGGAAGAGAAGCTTGGGACTTCAGGGTATTATGCCCACTATTTGAAAGGGAAGAAAAGAGAGATCATGAGGAAAAGGGAGGATCCTAAATCTACAAGTACTTACAGTTTGATGGAGGGAGAGAAAGACTCAGCAGTCCCTAAGGAGACAAGGACAGGTAAGGGTGCCATTCCACTAATGGACAGTTGGCTGCATCAGAACTTCAGAAACACTTTTTAAACTATATCCCATAGAGAGGATACAGATAAAGACAGGAAAAGGTATTTGGATTGTCCTAAAAGATAAAATATATTAACCCTCTGCAGACTGGGCTCTGCAGTTAGTAGAGAATTTTTTTATTGGTCTAATTTTTTCCTCTACCTCCCTCTTGTCCTTCTTCTTTACTTCTTTCCTTCTTCCTTCTGAGATACATTAAAGGGAAAAAAGTGAGACATAAGATTAGAAACACAAGTACCTAAAGCAAAGACTAAGAAAGGATTCACCATTCCTAGTGAGAGGTAAAGATGGCTAAGGAAAAAAAAGGAAAGTAGAGTCTGGCTATGTATTTTTACCCCCTGTGATTCATGAACTTTACGCCTTCTAGCTTCCTGGTAGTTGGAGCCGTTATGCTTGCTGTATGGAATTTTGTCTTGTAGGATGGGAGAACAGTGGACATGAAACTGACAACCCTTAAAAAGTTCCAATTTTACCTTAAATAAAAATATAAGAAAAAATCTCAAAGTTTGCATTCTACGTATGATCCCTAGCTATAAGGGAACACCACCACATTGACAGATGGGAAACACTAAGATAACATAATATAAATTAGCAAAATGCGATTGGTAGTTGTTGTATGAAAATCATGTCTTCTTAAAACACCTTTCAGAATGAACATTGGTAATTATGGTAGATCCAAATAAACTTTGATAACGTCAATAGCGATTTGACAGCTCCTGTAATATTCCAATAAAAAATTTGTACTTTCTTCCAAAGAATACAAAATGGACTTGACTTTGCTCCAATTTTGAAGGACACTAACCCTCTGAATCTCATGCATCTTTAATAGATTATAAAAGACTGGTGCTGCACCATTCTAAATCCACATCCATCTTAATTAAGCAGTTCAGTTACTAACTTCTTGGTAAACCTGTAATTGCATCAGCTAATTTTGTCCTTAGAACCAATTGCCTATATAGCAGCATATCTGAGCAAATGCAAAAAAGCAATATATTGTAGTATTAAGGAAACGAAACTTACTTCCGAAGTTTGCCTTCAACCATCCATTTATCTCTCCTTAAGTTTGACATATAATCAATGTTTTTATCAATTTCACTGTCAAAGACAAAATAATCCATTAACTGTGAACTTACATATCTTTTTCTGACAGACATGTATGTACAGATACTTTGTCTCACAGAACTATCTTGGAGAAATGTTTAAAATTCAAAATAAATAATTTTAAAGCTAGGAAATTCCAATACTAGGAATGCTGATGTAGTGTACTGCTGTACCTATGTCAGGCAGTCTTTATTTACAGTATCACATAAGCTTTCTTTCCACAATAAGCATGTCATTCAAAGAATTTGACATTTCTTTCCATAGTTCTAATTCAATGTCAAGCCTCCAGATCTATTTGCCACAAAGCATCTAGCCCTGCGCTGAAAACAAAAATATCACTGGTACGTCTACGGTATTCTAACTAGGATCCATGTGACCTACAAACTAATGTTCACTTTTCACTGTAGAAATTGAAGAACCAAAAAAAGTGCTTCAGTACAGTGACCGTCTGCGAGCCCACTTCTGAGACATCCCAGTCTCAACAATTTAGCAGGTTATAGTTGTTTCTATGGTGAAAATATAGAAACTCAAGTTGTGAGTGATCATTTCTACAAATCTGACTGAACAGCTGGTCATCTGCAATATGATAAAGTTTCTTACTATGATGAATTTGATTAATACACATGAACTCTTGCACAATACATGCACAGCACTTGCACTGCCCACTTCTGCTATTTCTTAACTTTGGAAAACATGACGTATCTCTTTCATTCTTGCCTTACACAACCCTGATTCACTTATGCAGCATAGTATACCAAAAGCAGCAGAATTCACCAGGAAACAAAACAGCACTCAATTAGGTGATAAAAGACTTTACCACAGTAAGTAAGTATGCAGAGGTACAGGTATCCCAAAGACTGGCATTTCCTAAGTTTTTATTGCACGTTGTTGAGTTTTAAAATGTTGTTTAACATAGGGGTTGTTTTTAATGATGAAATGCTATACATTACTGACCACAAAGGAAGTATACACTTTCTTGAATTACTATCATGATAAATCAGGCTTGCCACCTCGGCTTATGACCCTAGTTCAAGTATTTGGACAAAAGACGTCTTAAACAAAAGGAGAAAAGGGAAAACAATGTACTGCAGAAGCCTTATACAACTCTTCTAAATTATTCCCTAGAATACCTAGTAAATTTCTTTGTAATCAACCTCATCTTTTACTCCGAAAACAGCTGGAGAAGTTTTGGTGCAAGCTTTGAAAACAAACCAAACATGGTAAAGTTCTACTCTTCCATCCTATCAGAAGTATGTAAAGGTAAGAAGCAGTAACATAGCAAATTTCAGCTTTCATTATAAGAACATCAAGAATCCTCCTGTAACAGAACACAGCGTATACAGTATTTCTGAACTGTAACATTTTAATAACTTTATTTTTATAGACCTGTTTGGGAGAAATCTTACCTGACTACACTTTTGCTGCATGCTAACTCATTGACAAGAAAAGCAAGTACTGATGCTTTCTGAGCTGGAGTATGTGCCTGAAAAGCTTTTGTCTTCAAGCTCTCTGTCAGCTCAGTTTGCCCACAGTGAGCCTCCATGAATATATGCAGAATCTCCGACACATTATCTCGATTGATACCAACATTCAGTAAGTGTTCCCCAAGAATAGTTTTAGCCTAAAAAGAATGAAGACGTGTTGAACAATCACATTTAAAAAATATTATTTTCCTCTTCAGGCTATATTATTGTTTATAAATCAATGGAGTGGGTTTGTTTGCATTTTTACATAAGGACTTTAATCGGGATTTTTCTTTAAAACTATTCAAATGTAAATCTCAATAGAGTAACAAATGAGAAGGTCTTCACCTCTAAGTTTTTAAGAACAGAGATAATATTAACATTAATGAAATAGGTTAAATGAAAAAAGACATCATCCAACTGGAACTTGATGAATGCTGTTTTGTACAATCATGCTATGTAGAGTTCTAGAGTAGAAAAGAGCTATGTTGGCTTGAAAAAGAAGAATAATCAGAAAGAGAATCATGAATGAATCAGAGTTTTGATAAAGTGACGTAGAGAGCAGACTCTGGAGAAAGAAATGGCAAGATTCACTGAGTATAACATGAGGGCAAGAATGAAAGGGGAAGAAAAAGGAGTTAAAAGACGTGGCCACAGATGTGTCAGTGCCCTACAAGAGGTCCAAATAAAAGTGGAGGAGGGTAGAGAAAATACCCAGAAATATATCACTTCTGGAAAATGGGAAGGCTGACAGGGCACAGAAAGTCTTTGAGTAACATTAGAACAGTGACACCAAAGAGAAGAATTAGGAAAGAGAATGGAAATCCAAATCAGAGAGGTGTCAAAGACACATTATGAAGAATGCATTCATAAATGTTTACTATGGATATATCCCCCCCCCCCCCCCTTTTTTTTTACCTTGTATCCTGTAACAAGTCCTGGATCACAAACAGCTGCAGAGACAAGCTTTACAAGCAAGTCTTGTACTTCTCCCATGCTGTCCCCTATGTTTAGCAAACCCTCTTGAAGAACGCTCAGGGAAGGGACATCCACATTCACATCAAAGCCAAGAACTTTACCAAAGTTACGCAGGAATTGCACTACCATGAGACAATCTGAAAATGTGCTTCCATCAAGAACAAGGCCTGGGATGCGAGGCAACTCTGGCAAAGGCTGAAAAATAAAGAAAAACAATGAAAGATTCAGTAGTATATTTCAAAAGAAAATTTTTTTGATACTAGCTAGGGAAATTGGCTAATACTTCCATATGACCTACAGCATGACAATTCTAGAAGGTAAAGGCTATAGAGAAGCTGCCCCCCCATATCCCATCCAGTAAATTCAATTTAAAGCTGAAGCATGTTTACCTTTTCACATATTATAGGAGGCAAGAGATTAATACTTACTTACTTTTTGGCCAGGAGACGCACTCAGGCCGTATTCTGAGCCAAAATACTGTGAAAGGTGGTTTAAAAATATTTGGGGGACATAGGGAGGGGAATTCTCTGGAACAGAGAGGGCTTGAACCTGAGGTATGTCAAGTCCTGAAGGACAAGAACTAAGAACACAGAAGACTGGGAGAGTAATTTTTTTTCAGTAACAGCTTAGAATAGTTGCACATATGAGAAAAGCTCTATCTAGTGCCTCTGTACTGAGACATGATGCATATTCTTGCTGTAAAAATAACTCCGAGTAATTGATCTTTTTTTGAAGCAATCATGCAAGTGCTTTTTGGAAGCAGGCCACTTTTAAACAAAATGCTTTTCATTAACTAAACATATGCTACTTTAGTGTTTGTAGTAACTTGTATTTGTATATATTTCAAATAGTTTTCTAATTATCTAGACCAAAACTTGAATGCTTTGGGAGTGGCTGCAAGAAAAAAAGTTAAGTGTCACAATGGCAAAATACAGAAACAAGAGGCAAGAAAATAAGTTTACATTATTACGATTACCTTCTGGTCTGCTAAGCACATATCTTCATTAGGCTTCTTTAGCTCCTTTGCGATTTCTAATTCCAATCTTCGCTGTTCCAGTTTACGTTCTTTATTTAATCTTTTTTCATCACGTTTCTCTTGCTTTAACCGTTCTTTTTCCTTAAATAGAATTAAAAGGGCAGAAAATAAAACCCACTTATTATACTTACAATGGAACAATCTAGGAATTTGAAAAGCACTACTTACGTAATCTTAATAATTACCAAAGCACTTAAGGAACCTGCATTCAAGTAAAGGGAAGGGGGAAACTACAGAAATAGAACAAAACCATCGAATTTGTAAGCAAATCTAAGATTCACTTTTTTTCTCTCCTGTCCACATGGAAATGGGTATTGAGTATGTGTACACTGAAAGATGCTTTGGAGTACCGTTTCAGAAAGATGACTGGTATGGATGAAAACATGGTAAAGAACTGCCATACATGCAAGGCATCTGATTTTAAAGGCCCCGCTTACACAATGGTATCATCAATATGCATCTGCTAAAGCAGAGACCACTCAAGAAAGCAGTAGTTGGGAAGACCTCTCTGGACAACACATGGTTTAAAAATTCCCAGAATACATAAACTGGATATGAATAGCTTATAAAACAAAACTCATCTTTTCAACACACATAGCTTCTGGCCTTGAGTTACCATGCACTTAGCATGCAATCTGAAAACCGAACAGTCATTAATATCTTGTTCTGTACAACAAGAACACAGTGATAATCAAGTGAGAAGCCAAGGATCTATTATTTTTCTCTTCCAACACACTCTACATTGATGTCACACAGAATACTATACTATCTCTCTAACCTGCTAAGACTAACTTTGAATTTGGAGCTCCAACTGCCTTTCCTATCCCTGACTCCAGAGATTATGTTGTCACATGCCCAGCGTTGATATGCTGGCCTGCCTACGCAATTCATTACATACCTCTATGCAACCGATATCGAATGCAAAATATTGAGTAAGAAACCACGTATGGAATATTCCATATATCAATGCTACCTCTTTAGATCACAAAATTGCTTGCATATACACAAACACACATGTGCGTGTGTTTGTCATGACCTAAGAACCTGACACAATATAAGGGTGAAGATACTATCTGCGCTTTTCACCTGTGGACACAGAAGGGCTAAAGAACCAAGCTAAGCTGATTCATATTATTCAGAATCACTCCCCATTATTCTGTCAGTTTGAGAGGTCACTCTAGTCTCTTTGGTTTACTACTACCAAATTTTGCACAAACAAGAGTATGGGCTATAACTGTAAGTGAGGACTCGGCTGCATTTGTAGAACGGCATTAACTGCTGACTTTGCTCTATAGTTCTGTCAGGCCTCATGACTTTTTATTCTTTCTTTTGATTCTATACTGAATGTTACTAGACCACTGGTGATAACTGTGGCTAAACACTATGCTCCTTATTAATGTTCTTCTCCCTTTACCAGCATACATCTTGTATGGAAAAATCACAATACACTAAAGCAGCACACAAAATCAGTAACTTTATTTTAAAATGGAAAATACTCCCTGACTTGTTTTTTTAAATGGTTCGTTGCCTTATCTTAACCTATGTCAAGGTCTCAAAGCCAACTGGCATTTCCTACAACTTGTTTTTGACAACTAGAAACATTCTATGTCAGAAGAAAACAAGAGAAGTACATATGGATATTTAAGTGGCAACATGCTGATTTGCAGTTATGATTAAAAATGCAAACCTTAAACATTCTAAGTTTCATGAATGTATTGAGAGATTACTTTTACTGGCTGCAATAAACGTTTACTATTCTATTTCTATTAGAGTAATGTGTTGGGTTTGCGTAGCGGGTGAGGGGCTACAGGGGTGGCTCCTGTGAGAAGCTGCTAGAAGCTTCCCTGGCTCCAAGTCAGACCCGCTGCTGGCCAAGGCCGAGCCCATCAGCAATGGTGGTAGCGCCTCTGGGATAGCATATTTAAGAAGGGGAAAAGACTGCTAAGAGAGGAGGAAGAAGAGGAGCTACAGCAGAGAGAGGAGCAGGATGTGAGAGAAACAACCATGCAGACACCGAGGTCAGCGAAGAAGGAGAGGGAGGAGGTGCACCGGAGCAGAGATTCCCCTGCAGCCTGCAGCCCATGGAGAGTTAACAGCGGAGGAGAGATTCCCTTGCAGCCCAAACCCCACACTGGAGCTGGAGCAGGAGCAGTTCACTGGAGCAGTTCGTGGAGGACTGCAGCCTGTGCAAAGGACTCACGCTGGAGCAGCTCACGGAGGGCTGACCCCCACGGGAGGGACCCCACGCTGCAGCAGGGGAAGAGTGTGAGGAGTCCTGCCCTCGAGGAGCAAGGAGCGGCAGAGACAATGTGGGATGAACTGACCGCAACCCCCATTCCCTGTCCCCCTGCGCTGCCGGGGGTGGGGAGGAGGTAGAGGTATCGGGAGCAAAGCTGAGCCCGGGAAGAAGGCAGGGGTGGAGGGAAGGTGTGTTTTTAAGATATGGTTCTATTTCTCATCATCCTACTCTGATTTGGTTGGTTACAAATTAAATTCATCTATCTTTCCCCAAATCGAGTCTGGTTTGCCTGTGACCATAAGTGGCGAGTGATCCCTCCCTGTCCTTGTCTCGACCCAGGAGCTTTTTGCTGCATTTTCTCCTCCCCATCCCGCCGGGGGGGAGGAGTGAGCGAGCGGCTGCGTGGTGCTTTGTTGCCGGCTGGGCCTAAACCATGGTAAGTAAGAATATAATTACAGCACTGGATCAGACTATACAACCATTTAGCCTGGCGTCCTGATTTCCAACAGTGGATCAGATGCTTAGGGTATCATCTTCCTCTACTCAGTGCTGATGAGACTGTATCTGGAAGAGTGTCCAGTTTTGAGCCCTCCACCTCGAGAAGGATGTGGAGAACATGGAGAAGGTAACACTGTTTTTAAAATGGAACATACTGGTTTTTTGAAATCAGATCTATCCCTTATTTATGGCTGCTGTGGAAAAAACATCTTCAGAATATTCAGCTCTTAGTAGTTTTATTTGCACAATTTTAACTGTCACTACTTACCAGAATGATACAGGTCAGAAATAGATTCCTGATTTTAGTTTATGAAAACGTTATCAACAAAACTGCCATTATTTTCCTTTCCAGTTTGTATTATGGGATACTACTAGGAAGATCAGAAACAATCTAACTTTTTAACAAAGATTAATCATAGAATCATAGAATATCTTCAGTTGGAAGGGACCCATAAGGATCATCGAGTCCAACTTCCTGCTCCTTGCAGGACTACCTAAAACTAAACCATATGACTAAGAGCATCGTCCAGACGCTCCTTGAACTCCGACAGGCTTGGTGCCCTGACCACTTCCCTGGGGAGCCTGTTCCAGTGACTGACCACCCTCTCAGTGAAGAACCTTTTCCTAATGTCCAACCTGAACTTCCCTGATGCAGCTTCCTTCCATTTCCTCGTGTCCTGTCGCTGGTCACCAGAGAGAGGAGATCAGCGCCTCCCCCTCCGCTGCCCCCCTTGAGGAAGCTGTAGACTGCGATGAGGGCACCTCTCAGCCTTCTCTTCCAAACTGAACAAACCAAGTGACCTCAGCCGCTCCTCGTAAGTCTTCCCCTCAAGACCCTCCACCATCTTGGTTGTCCTCCTCTGGACATACTCTAATAGTCTGATGTCCTTATATTGAGGAGCCCAAAACTGCACACTGTACTCGAGGTGGGGCCACACCAGTGCAGTGCAGAGTGGGACAATCACCCCCCTCAACCGGCTAGCAGTGCTGTGCTTGATGCAACCCAGGACACGGCTGGCTCTTTTGGCTACCAGGGCACACTGCTGACTCATATTCAACTTGCCATCAACCCAAACCCCTAGATCTCCTTCCACGGGGCTGCTCTCAAGCCTCTCATCCCCCAATTTGTATATATAACCAGGACTACCCCGTCGCAGGTGGAGAATCTGACACTTGCTCTTGTTAAATTTCATACAGTTGG
This sequence comes from Gymnogyps californianus, assembly GCF_018139145.2. Lineage (NCBI taxonomy): Eukaryota > Metazoa > Chordata > Aves > Accipitriformes > Cathartidae > Gymnogyps > Gymnogyps californianus. The sequence continues at coordinate 44,570,402 of NC_059477.1, forward strand.
TGACTGCCCAGCTCTCTAGTCTGTCCAGATCTCTCTAAGGCCTCTCTACACTCGAGGGAGGCCACAGCTCCTCCTAGTTTAGTATCGTCAGCAAACTTAACTTAATGTACATTCGATTCCTGCATCCAGATCGTTTATAAAAACACTAACGAGCACAGGCCCTAAAATTGAGCCCTGGGGAACCCCACTGGTGACTGCCCACCAGCCTGATGTGACCCCATTTATTAAAACTCTTTGAGCCCAACCCATCAGCCAGTTCTTCACCCAACGTATTATGCACTTGCTAGCAGTATGCTGGACATGTTGTCCAGAAGGATACTGTGAGAGACAGTATCAAAAGCTTTGCTAAAAATCAAAAACATCCACATCTACTGGCTTCCCTTGGTCAACTCGATGGGTGACCTTGTCATAAAAGGAAATTAAGTTGGTTAAGCAGGAGTTTCCCCTCATGAACTCATGCTGGCTATGACCAATGACTGCATTGTCTCTCAAGTGTTTTTCAGTAATTCCCAGAATAACCTTCTCCATAATTTTACCAGGCACTGAAGTGAGACTGACAGGCCTGTAACTACCAGGGTCTTCCTTCTTTCCCTTCCTGAAAATTAGGACAGCATTTGCCAGCTTCCAGTTGACTGGGACCTCTCCAGATTCCCAAGACCATTGAAAAATAATGGAGAGAGGTCCCGCAATAACACCAGCCAGCTCCTTCAGTACCCTGGGATGAACCCCATCAGGCCCCATAGCCTTATGCGCATCCAGCTGGAGCAGCAAGTCTCCAACACGTGCAGGGTCGGCTGGGAGTTCATCATCCCCCCAGTCACAGTCTTCCAACACAGGGCTCCAGGGGTTCCAGGGCCCATCATCGGTGTTAAAGACAAAGGCAAAGGCAGCATTAAATGCCTCTGCTTTTTCTACGTCCCTATTTGTGAGGTGACCGACCTCATCAAGTCACGAAGCAATGTTATCTCTAATCCTCCTTTTGCTGTTAACATATTTTAAAAAGCCCTTTTTGTTGTCCTTCACAGTACTAGCCAGCTTGAACTCTAATCAAGCTTTGGCCGCACAGTGGCAAACAGCATCCCAATAGTCCTCCCATGTCGCCCGGCCTTGCTTCCCATGTCCATATACTTTCCTTTTCCGCCTAAGTTCTAGAAGATCCCTGCTCAGCCAAGCCGGCCTTCTGCCCCGCTTGCTCGACTTCCCACACTTTGGAATTGCCTGCTCCTGCGCTCTTAAGAGGTGGATCTTAAAAGTGACCAGCATTCATTTGAAGCCAATACCTTCAAAAGCAGATTCCCTTCAGCAGCCCCAAGTCTGCTCTCCCCATAGCCAGGGTCAAAGTTTTGCTGGCAGTTTTTCTCCTATCGCCAACGATTTGAAACTCAACTACTTCGTGGTCACTGTGACCAAGACAGCCACCAATCACCACTTTGCCCCCGAGTCCCTCTCTGTTTACAAACAAGAAATCTAGGAGGGCACCTTTCCTAGTTGGCTTAAGAGTTAACCCTGAAATTCTTCCTTGCACTGACGTATTATTCAGTTTTTCTTTGTTTTGGTCTGCCACTTTCATTTAAATTTCTGAACATATCTACAAGAAAAGTTTTAACAATTTCTCTGACAACTAGATGCTATAACAAGGGTTATTTTACTTCAATCTCTTAGCTATCTGTACTTTATTTATAAAAGTGTCAGGATATAGAAATAAAAAAAGTCTCAGGATATAGAAAAATATATAAAAAGTAAAATAAAAAAACTTAGCAATTATGTTTTAGCATTGATAGTCCCCCTTAAGATAATATCAGGGTTAAAACTGAAGACAGCCTCAGGATTAAGATGTAAATTAGTTTATCATGGTCTAATAAAAGTTTCATCAATCATACTGTACAGCTCTGGTTTTATCATCAATGCTATTCCATCATGTACTTTTTTTTAGATTTTTTTTTTAACCATCTATAATGCAACATAAACTACTGTATTATTTCAAACCAATGAAGCTAAAAAAGTGTAAGTTGTTTTAGCTAGTAACATTTCATTTACTGCAGTGTAACCTGAATAAGCAGGATGTTGTATTCCTGTACGACAGGCTTTTTCTCAAGCCACCTCAGCCACGAACATAAGCAACGTGGTTACAACTGCTTTTTAAGGCAAAGCTATAGACTTTTCCCTCATTTCCTTCTGCAACCTTCTAATGAAATTGAGACCTCTCAACTGGTTATAAGAACAAGTTGTATTACAAAAACACTATTACATTAGCTTAAGAGCAGGGAAACTTCAGTGTCTTTCATGTGATAGTATGGCTAAGAGTAAAATTTAACTAGTTAAAGGCCTGATTAGTCGACTCAATGAAAATATTTTCATGGATTTTGGGTTAGGTTGTGCCAATAGGGACTACCAGTGTTTCTTGAATATTTTTTCCCCCTCTAAGTAAAGTATCTAGAGTTCCTTAACTTATAAGCAAAGTAATAATTTGAATTATGAAAAACATTTCCATTTTGCAGTACTTTAAAAGGAACAGTTTAATTCAGTTGCCCAACAAACACCCAATTTAATAGCACAGAATGTGTATTTAATCTTTAGCATTAATCCTCATAATAACCAAGTGTTATTAGGTCCTTTTGTGATATACTAGATTTATATAAATGAAAGCAGTCACCAGAATAAGAAGCACTCATCATAAGGAAAGGGCAGCTATTTTGAAAATAGTCTTATTTTCAGAAACAAAACAGAACAAAAAAATCTAGATGCTTAGATGATCAGCATTAAAAGAAGCCTGAAATTTTGGAAAGTGAAATCAACCAGGTTTTTGTTATCAGCTTAATGTCACTGCGTTCAAAAAAGAAAACAAGTTAAATAACTAGATTCAGAGATGGACAAAGTAAAATGATTGTACACAAAATTACACATATGCATGTAGGACTTTAGGCTTCTCTATCACTTGGCTCAGAATTTCTGACAGACATTTTTAGTAAAACAAAACAAGATATGATGCATCTATTTTCTGTAGCGCAGCAGTACTTTCTACTGAAGGAGAAAAAAATAAAATTATTAAGGCATAATAATCCTATTTGCTTGGTTTCATCGTGGTCCAAATCTAGAATCATCTACAAAATCCGCAAGTTCTAAGAAGCCTGGACTGGAATAAGATGTGTATTTTTACCTCTGGATAAGTATTGAGGAAAACCTGTTCAGCAAGTCTGACAAGTCAGTATGATAAAGTCCTTACTCTTCTTACACACTTGAACACTGTGAAGAAGAGAAAATAAAACTTCTTTTCCAATACTACGGACTCTGAAGCGACTATGCAATTAGTGGCTTCTTGCTCAGAATCACTGAGGATGGAAGAGACCTCTTGAGATCCAGTCCTCATCCCCGTCTGTGTCCTGTCCCCACCCCAGCAGTATCAGCTACAGCAGGCTGCAACTCCACAGCACACCTGGGCAATCTGTGCCAGTGTTCAACCATCACCCTCAAAGTAGAAAAGTTTTTCTTAAGTTTAAACAGAATTTACTGTATTTCAATTTGTGCCTATCGCTTCTTGTCCTGCCACTGCCATGTATACAAATTAAATTATACATACAGGTACATCAAAGACACTGCTCTTCTACAGATCACCGCAGAATGAAACCATGAAAACTTCAAACTTTCAGAGGTTAATACTCACTTCTGCTTTTTTACGTGCTTCCATGGCTTTCATAAGCATCATATGTTGTCTTCTCCTTTCTCGTTCCTATTGAAGCAGGTAAGATTAGAACAAAACTAATCCACATTTTCAAAGCGGTAAAAAAGCTGAGTAACAAATTTAGCATTAATAGACAAGTCACAGTAAATACTAAATATAGGACAAGAATGGCCAAGTCTGTGCATGTTTTAGTTCAGGTTTAGAAAGCAAATACAAGAACAATCAAAAGCAAAAAGGTAAAGCAATGAACATGGAGACAGTGTAAAAAAGAAGCATACAGATTTACTTATGGTCAGTTGTGATGCTCCTTCATAAGCTGGCAGAACAAAAAGCATAATGGTTGGCTGGAACAGGTCAGTTACCTTACATCTGCTATTATGGAACTTGCGATTTACTTCTTCAATAGCCAATTCAGCAGAAATTTTAAACTGGTCATTTTCAAACATTGCAAATATTAACATTTTTGTAACCAAGCAACAAATTAATATGATTAATTTTCTCAGCTCTAGATCAGTTTTAATCAAGCTAGTGGTGGCGCATATACATACGCAACGACGGTTGCATTTACTGATGCCTGTCCCTCAATAAATTATGTCAGTAACTTCAAATGCATTAAGGAGCTGTATTCTAGAGCACTAAGTATGGGGTTCTTGCATTAAGAGCTATAGAGTAAATCTTGGCCCCAGTAAAGGCTACAGGAATTTTATCATCTAATTCAGTGAGGCTAGGATTACATTCTAATGTTTCACTGTATACTTATAACATTATGTATTGACCACCGACTGAAAGCTAATTTCCTCAGTACCATACAAACTTAGGAAAGACATCATCCCGATTTCTAAAATAGTTAATTCAAATTGTATTTAAAACATCTGGATTCATTCCCAGTGAATGGGACAAGGCTTGCAAAAGTTATCAAAATGCCCACCTATTAATTTTGCATTAATTAATCCCTGATTTTATACAGTAGTCCAATTTCTATTGGGACATCAGTAACATAGATTTCTGGTTAAAAATCTCATTTATTTATTGCCATGTTCAATTTATACACATGTTCAAGACATGTCTTTTTTTTTTTCCTTAACAGACAAGACAAGCAGATGTATGCAATGCACTGTGCTGTAAAGCCATGCAGCAGTATGTAATATGACAGCAGCCAGTGCTACATTTTATGCATTGCTATGACAACCATATCACAACCAAATCACAATGCGGTGTTAGATGTACAAAAATAAACATACCCATACCATATCTAGTCTATGCCTCTCCAACTCCTGGTAGAAAGAGTTGGCACAACATTATGAAACAGAAATCACAAAGTCATAAAACCACTTTATAATCCCCCAAGAGACCCCAATACCAAAGCAAAGCAACAAATCATCAGGTGAAAGAAAATGTGTGCAGGAATCAAATCCAGAAATTTAAAAAGGCCATATTTTGAAGATTCCGACCCTCCCCCCGCCCCCCCCCCCCCCATATAGCTTAAGTAGTAGTTCACAATTGGCATTCTGTCTGTTTGGTCAAGTGAATGTATACCAACCTGGTGTTTCAGAAGAACAGCTTGCTGCCTTCGCATCTCTTTTTCCTAAAACAAAAGAACAAAAATGTATTTAAAATATCTATCAAAATTTACTTACCAAGCTGCACATTTTTGCCACACTAAAACAGCACATCTGAATTAAATTCTTACTTCCCCGCCCCCCCATAAACTGACCACAGAGAACTATACATGGCATATGTGACAGCAAGTCTATTGAGTTGGGAGTTCCATGTTAAAATACACCAAGAATGCCAAAGCAGTAATAGAAGTACACATATAAACTGTATTTTCCAACGTTTGTAAAAGAGTTCTGTAGTCTTGTATACATACAGTCCAGAAAAGACCATGTTAAGAAGCAACAAAGTTTTTTGATACAGTGTACTTAAAAGAATATTGTGAATAATATTACTGCACGAGCATTTTAAGTTATGCAAACCAAGTGTCAAGTAAGCAAAACTCATGGTAATGGCACACAAAAAAGTACTGTATATATTCATCTGTGTGTGTGTGTGTATGTATGAATGTGTGTGTGCATGTCACATACACAAACTTCTCTCTGTTTATGCTTCATGTATTTATATAGACATAGGTACACATTATTCATATGCCATCTCTATTTACAGTTTCATTATCAATGCATATTCTTCCAAATTTACTGCTTTTATACATCAACATATATTATGCACAATAACACAGTTCTTGTTTCTGGAGCTCCTCTAAACTAACCTTTATTCGTTTTTCGGCCTCCAATAATTTGGCATTTGCTGCTTCTTCCTTCTTTTTCTTTTTTGCCTGTGCATGCAAAACAGGTCACACAACAGCACCATCACAACTTGAAAATAATCTGACTAGAAATAAAGTTACGTGCCTTTGAAAGTTCAAAACATCATCACATATCGTGTACATTGCAACAGATTTCTTCCCCAATGCAGCTTTCATAATCAATCAATTCACAATTCATTTACTTTTTAAAAATTAGGCCAGAATTTCAAGTCCCACTCAAAATTGCTTCACCTGGCTATTATAACTAAGAAAGTAAGTATACACAGAAACAATGAAATAAAAATGGCAAGAGATTACAATTAATTCTTCCATGAATGGAGACTTGAAAACTAGCAATCTATCTTTGCTAGTATACTAGCAAACTAGTATACCAGGATATTCTAGTATATATATGAACTTAGTATTTTAAATCCACTGCACTTCATACAGAGCAGAGCGTGACACTGCTTTAACATCCTATTATTGCAAACTTGTTTTCTAACAAAGGAATAGTTATGCTGTTAACTTTAGCAAATACAAGACTATTTGTGTAGAAAGTCGGGAACTCAAGTGAACATTTGCAAGATTTGCGTTGCAGTTAATAGATTTTTTTTTTTTAAGAAAAATATTTTACGACATGTTTTTGAATGGCCTTTGGAAGTGCAGGTTGTTAGAGCTGTTATATTTAGTTACGTTCCTAACTGCATCTGTGACTATTAAAATACAACATTCTTTAAAACAGCAACACAAAAATTGTATTTGAGCCATTATTTTTACCTCTAAAATTTGCTGAGCTCGAAGTTCTTTCTCCATTCTGATTTGCTGGATTCGCTTAATCTTTTCCTACAAGGAGAAGTTATTTCTTTTTAAAAAAATCAATATTGAGAAAGTAAATTTACTTTCATATTTAAAAAAATGACCAAGTTTATACATATATACTTTTTGTTATCGAGTCTCATACCCATTGTAGTCAATTGTTCCCATATAACAACGTATGTTTAGAATTTTTACTAGCATCAGAAGATGTCTGGTATAACCCTGAAGGAACCAACACTTAGTTATGCATAGGTGCTCATGTTTAAGTTGTCACAGTATTTTTTTTTTTTTTTTTTTTAAAAACAGCTTTAAGGGGACTAGATTAATGACAATGTAAGCTAGCAGCATTCAAATTCTAGCTGGCAATGGTGAAGCTATTTAGGAATGAATGGAAATGGGAGCTATGACATAAAAAACATGATGTTTTGATGTGATCTCCCTGAACAAGAAATATGGGGTTCTGTCAAACCACTATTTTCTGCCTTGGTTCTAGCAGCCTTTCAGTTCATTATGGTACCACGGGCCACATGGAAAATCTGAGTACCACGAAACCCCAAGCACATACTCTGTCAGCCAGTAATAGTCACCCACATGCAACCTGGATAAGATATTCAGTTAAGTATGCTTCAGTTTCTCCAGAGTTTTAAAGCATTCAGGTAATTGATGATGAGTTTGGATGCCTTAATATGTAGTTTAGGGGACTGAGTTTTACACATGCTGAAGAGTGAAATAACAAAGAAAGTAACCGAAGCAGCAGCCACAGGTTTTCACAGCATGTGAAAACACATTTCAGCGTGTTTCATCACGGTAAGAAGAAAATGATCAAGCTAAGCACTCCACAGATGGTTGCTGTGTAACTATATTCTAATTTATTCTTTTTCAGGAATTAGTTCCTAAAATCTGAGTAAAGTCTTATTACATTGAATTAGAAATGCAAACTTTGGGATTAGTTCACATTTCCTGTGCTGCATGCGTTTTGTCTGTTAAATCGTAATAACCCAAGCTCATATTGAAAATTTCTTAGCACATTATTTGAGGTTTTATTATCTCAAAAAAGCTGCAGTCACAGTGACTAGGAGGGGACCATTATGAAGAGAAGTGTCACAATACATCCAGCTGGACTTGCTGTAAAGTTTTAACAGCAAAACCCAGACCATGGAAAAGCCCTGCAAGCTGGGAGGCTGCAATCAGAAGCCTGAAATGGAGCTCAATGCTCTTCTCTGAAACAGCAGATGTTTTCCCAACAGTGAGGGTAAAGCCCATCTGTATGGAAGACATTGTTTTCTTGTGAGCTGGTCTGAGACTCTAGAAGATGGACTACTCTAAAATTTTACTTTCTAGAGAACACACAGTGATGCATATACTTTATCAAAAAATAACTAAAACCAAAACCAAGCATCTAAGAAAAGATAATCTAAAATATTTAACAGAAAAGGAGCAATCACAGAAGAGAAAGACATACAAAATTTCCTGAAGAACAGAGCTCCAATACAAGAAGATCTCATTAGATCTTACAAACTTCAGGCAAATCTTACCAGCTCCTTAAACTGTTGATAAGTCCAGCATAAGACTACCTTATCCAGCAAATTAATTTGGGGGCCTTGTTTATACAGTGTTGAACTTTTATTTTGAACATGTAAAGCTCACACCATGGACCCTAAGTCTCTATTATCCCCCCTTATACTTTACAAACAAAACTGTACAAAAGTTGAGGGTATGTACTATACTCTTTCAATTCCACAAAGGCCAGAGTTAATACAGAACAAACTTTTCTGTACAGATCAGAGTAAAGAAATATCTCAGAGAAGAAAAGAAGTATTCTACACGTTGGAATCATGAAAATTTTATCAGTTTATACATCAAGAAGGAATATGGTGATGATAAGCAAGTCTGGATTTGATGTATTTGCCAATTAAGCAATTCTTGCTCCCTGCACACCTAAGAATGTAAGGACCACTTTATTATCATTGGGTGATGTGAACGGATACAATTCCAATGCTCTTTAAAAAAAGTCTGCGTTATTTGCCTTTCTTTAACAAGTACGGATTGCCTTCAGAAGTGGAAACTCTGAAGCTGTCACTATCTACAAAAGTTCAGAATGGTTGAGGTTGGAAGGGACCTCTGGAGGTCACCTTGTCCAACCCCCCTGCTCAAGCAGGGTCACCTAGAGCCAGTTACCCAGGACCATGTCCAGGCGGCTGTTGAAAATCTCTAAGGTGGGAGACTCCACAACCTCCCTGGGCCACCTGTGCCAGTGCTCAGTCACCGTCACGGTGACAAAGTGTTTCCTGATGTTCAGAGGGAACCCCCTGTGTTTGAGTTTGTGCCCACTGCCTCTTGTCCTGTCACTGGGCACCTCCGAAGAGAGCCTGGCTCCATCCTCTTTGCACCCTCCCTGCAGGTATTCGTACACCTTGGTGAGATCCCTCTGAGCCTTCTCTTCTCCAGGCTGAACAGTCCCAGCTCTCTCAGCCTTTCCTAGTAGTCACAGATGGCAGAGTGACAACTTCTAACCCACTTTCTACTATACTGAGCACTTTCTTCATGGAAAAGTCTAAACAGTTACAAACAAGCATTAATTGTTATCTGTTCCTGGGATATTTAACGTAGTCTGCAGTAACATCAATTTTGGTTAACTACTTTAAAAAAAAAAAAAGTATGTTAGGTTTTAATATCTGGATTTCAAAGATGTGAAACGCCTTTATATTTTCATTGGCTTTTTTAACACCTCAGGATGCCACTTACAGGCAAAATAATGAGAGATCTGGTTTTCTAGTACTATTTCTAAGTGGTGGGATGATGAGATCATACAAAGACACTGAGGTGCTGGAGCACGTCCAAAGAAGGGCAATGAAGGTGGTGAAGGGTCTAGAGCACAAGTCTTATGGAGAGCGGCTGAGGGAACTGGGGTTGTTTAGACTGGAGAAAAGGAGGCTCAGGGGAGACCTTATCGCTCTCTACAGCTACCTGAAAGGAGGCTGTAGCGAGGTGGGGGTCGGTCTCTTCTCCCAAGTAACAAGTGACAGGACGAGAGGAAATGGCCTGAAGTTGAGCCAGGGGAGGTTTAGATGGGATATTAGGAAAAATTTCTTTACTGAAAGGGTTGTCAAGCACTGGAACAGGCTGCCCAGGGAAGTCATGGAGTCACCATCTCTGCAGGTATTTAAAAGACGTGTAGATGTAGGACTGAGAGACATGGTTTAGTGGTGGACTTGGCAGTGTTAGGTTAAAGATTGGACTCGATCTTAAAGATCCTTTCCAACCTAAATGATTCTATGATTCTATTATTTCATCCTAATTAATTGTTGTGAGACTAAAAAAAACCACAAACAAAATAAATCAAATACAGACATGTTTTGGTTTGCTAATTTCTCAATCTGAACATTAGATGTGAAGCTTCTATAGAGATCTAAATACAACTCAGCTGCAAAATAAAATTACTCAACAGAGCCTAACACAACAGGTTGAAAAGGTGTACGTAGAGCTCAAAAAAACCCCTAAACCATCTTTAGAAAAAAAACCAACTGAACTACAATATAAATAGAAACCAGTCTTGAGACTACAGTGAAGACACTGCACCACTGAAGAAACATTTTTCCTTGCAACAGACTTCAGCTTTATCCTGTATGAAAGGCATGAGGTATTTTAAATCAGTAAGTTAATGAAATGTCCCAAGAAGCTGATGCAGTGAATGCAGTGGAAGTCAAACCTGGAATCCTCTCTTCCCATGTCCAACTTCAAAATTTTACTTAGAGCCAAAAATACACATTACGTTACAAAGTAACACATCATCAAGTGCAAATATTTATAGAATTTCATGGAAATTTCAGTAAAAGTTTCTATCACAAATAAAAGGTGTTGGTGTTAATAGTAAATGTTCATCCTTTCCATCTCCATATATCCTTTTAATTTAAGACTATAAATACTACTATAATAAGAACACGAACACTGAACATAAAACAGTTAATTCAAACAATATTTAGACATTCTTTTTTAAAAATAATTAAATGTACTATCTGTACTATGCATATACATACTAATTCACAGTAGGACAGGTTGAATTGGCCTACTGAAGTTAACTTTTCCTACTTTTAGAAGGCTCTATATACGTACTCTCTGCCACTGTAAGAGGGTAAAAACCTAAAGCAATAATGGTACTGAACACAAAAAAATGTCTTTTGACTGAAAGCCAAAAAATTTGTCCTTTGACTGCTACTAGATGAAGTATTCAATTTCTGTACTCTGTAGTAAGTTTCCTACTGAACAGAATTAATATAAAAAACCAACCACGGAAATATGTTTTTTGGATGCAAATTATTCTCTTTTTAAAATTTTCAGATTCCAAACATACATAACATTTCACTAATTTGTTAAAATCAGCTGTTAAAAAATTTAAAAGCCTGCTTCTGTAAGCACCTTCATTTGGTAAAGTTTGTAGGGGCTCACTTTTATTGGAAATATTTGCTATAACAGTATTTAACAATACTTGTATGTTTAAAAACATGTATTAATTCACTGGCATACTGAGATACAAGCCTTCGCACACAACCTAAAATCACTGACAGCCAGCCAGGATCACTGAAGAAGCTAATTACACTATTCCAGTATTTACATAAACAGATATAACACTCTTTGTTTTCACAGAACCAAATAAAGGAAGACTGCATCACTGTACTTTAGCAGCAGTTTTTTAATTTCTTACCGATATTGGCAAGTAATTACATATGTTGGGTGGCTTAAATCAACACAGACAAAATTGGGATGTCCTGACAACATGAACAACAACTATAGTTCAGAATTTTAAATAATATACACTGTGTGTTCTTTAAAACTGGATTTAAAACATTCACTTTGCAATCAGCATACTTAATAATTTACTAAATAATTAAAATACCCCTAATTCAATAATTAAAAATATAATTTTAAGAGCTTATTTAGCAATCACATGAAGTTTACCTGCTGCTTCATTATCTTTATCTGCTCCTTTTGCTTTCGCTTTTCTTCAGCTGCCATAATAGCTAACAAACAAAAGCAAACAAAAATTAATATCAGCAGAACATGACAAGAGACAGCTAACTTTTCATTAATACTTTTCAAAATAATCTGCTAGCATGCACAAACTTTCACAAGTAATACTTACCTTGCTGTTTTTTCGCTTCTTTGGCAGCTCGAGCTTGTTCCTGCTTCTGGAGTTTTCTCAGTAGCTTTATTTGTGCTGCTTGCCTAGCTATTTCTGTTACAAAAGGAAAATATTAAGTTCATAAAAACAGTGCTGTCCGACAATAACGATATAGCTCATATTCCAGACATTTGCATGAGGTAAAGATAGACACAACAGTGGATTTGGTTTGCACACATTTATCTTGACAACATTTCACTATCAACTACCTTTAACAGTTTCTCACATATCAGTAACTACATCAACAGCGCAAATGAACATGGATACTTTCTACATAAAGGAAAACACTATTTTTGGAGAAAAAAATAACCTATTAAGTGATAGCATCAGGCCAATAACGCTGCTTCATTTAAAAACTGGTTTCTTCCTTCTTTTTAAAGCAGAAAACATTTGTTTCAGTACTAAATCAACATTTTATTCAGAAAGCATGGAATTACTGTTTTCCTTATAAGTCACCTCATGTAATTAATCCTTTTTTAACAATGCAGTAAGAGCACACTCATCTGGGTCACACTTCTCTCTACTGTGGCTACCTACAGCCAGTCACTCTTCTGCTAATCAGCAACTTCCTGAAGCATTCTACTACTTTAAGTGAGAAAATTTCTGAAATTTGGACGAACTGTGCAAGGACACACTGATGTAAGGAAGAAGGTAGCTGCAGGAAGGATTTTCTGTAGGTTGAATTCAGCTTGCTATTCAAACGACTGAGGTCCAGGACCTCTTTGATAGCATTCTCCAAAACACTGTCAGCTTCTTGTGCAATGACCAAGATGCAGGCAGACATGGAAAATCCACATATAGACAAGATGATGCTGTAGATAGCAAGAGTAGTGTAAATAAGTACACGACAACAGGGAAACCTTCAGGGCCAAGGGGAAACCATACAGAAGAAGCAATTACACCTTACTCGAAACAGAACCTGTAGCTGGAAATTAGAATTTACATTATAGAGGAGAACTTCAACTATGAGCTATGGAAAGGCCAACAGATGCAGATGACTGCTTAGTCTGAATTGACACAATCCATGAGGAGGATGTAGTTAATGTTCAGCATGCGTTTGAAAAGGACAGATGGGAAACAAACACCTATACTGCAAAAAACAGGGACGACAAATCAGACCACCTGTATTTCCATTCAACTAGTATGTGCTGTATGAGCAAAATTTAAGGGCTTCTAAATCAAGCCAAAATATCTAAAAAGAAATTAGGGAAACCAGAATTCTTGGTATCAAATGATAACCCAGATGTAATGGACATCTCACAGACACAGCAGAAGCATAATTAATAATACATGGTGTTCCCAGGTACCAGCGTTACAGGAATATCAGAATGAGATGTACAGGCAGAAGACCAGCTTTCTATGCAACGTGCAGTATCAAGTCACATAGGATAAAAACATGTACTCCATTTGGTGGAACTCTAAAAGGAGCTGTACAAAAGCAGTCTTCAAGCGCGCATACTTCAAGTGAGCAACCTAGAAGCAGTTCAAAAAAAATGTGTACTTGTTCAGGTAAACACTGAGCCACATTTAAAAAAGGAAAAACATAGTCCATATGTGGGTCTTCAGAAAAGGAGGCTGTCATAGGAAAATGGTGAGCATGTTAAAAATGAAAAGCTTGTTCAAATAAGAACAGGAAAGCCTATGACAGGCCAAACTTAAAGAGTGAGTTAGAAAGGCTAAAAAAGTATTTGAAGAGCACCTTGCAAAGGATGCCTGAGCAGACAGTAAAAGATCTTTACATACACTGCAACAGGAAGCCAGAAATGCAATCAGTGGGACCTAACAATGAACAGGATAGAAAAAAGAGCCTTAGAAAAAAAGGTTACTGAATTCTTTGTGCCTGTCTCTACTGCTGAAGATGTTGGGTAGATCCCCTACTCAGTGCATCGTCTACAGCAGACAGGTCGGAAGAACTAGATGAATTTGAGGTAAATATAAAAGAAGTATTAGATCAAGAAGGCAAGTCAGATGTTAACAGATCACCAGGACGGGACAGAGTAAGCTGAGAAATCTGAAGAAACGCTAACACGAAACCGTAGAGACATTGGTCTGGGTGTTTACCGTATTATTAACAACGGCCACTGTGTCAACAGTGGGCAAAGGTAGCAGGGGAGCTTCATCATAGATAAATGTAAGGTAATACACCTAGAAAAGAAATACCAAAATTAGAGGGCATGTAAGAGGATCAAAGGGATAGAACCTTCTGACAAAAGACTAAAAATACTTGAGCTCTTCAGTCTGGAGAGAAGACGACTAAGGACAGAGAGGATCAAGGTCTGCAAAATCAGCAAGGTGGCAGATAACATAAATTAGAGAACTGTTATTCTCCAAACCCTGCAGTAATGGAACTAGGGAACACCCACTGGCAGTAACAGAAGATCATTTTTTATAAGTAAAAATGGTCTAGTAGTTAGCAGACTTCTGGAACTTGTTGCCACAGGAGACTGGTAGAGCAAACATTGTCAGGAGGTTAAAAAACAAAGAACAGGCTAATTCATGGGCAACAGTTCCATAAACTGAAAATACAGCAAGAAAAAATGTGCTCTACAACATCACTCATAAAACACCTCAGGATGCCACGGTGCATGTACGAGGAAATAAAGGGACCAAGAAGCGATCAGGTTCACATGCTTTCTCCAAGCAGCATCTCCTATGGCCACTACTGGAGACAGAGCTCTACACAAGATGAACCCCTGGGCTGAGCCACTGAGACATTTCTCATGTCTCATGAGACATGAGGGGAAAAAAGCAGCAAGGTAGATATGAACATATGTAACATCAAATATTATACATTCTGAATCTTCTTGTATATATAGACCATATGTTTTTGTTCATTCTATTAAATGCTGCAGTGTGTGGTGGGAAAATAGACATGGCAGAGTGCTCCTAAATACTTCCCCCCACCCCTTACTGTGACCAATATAGGGAAAGGGAAGATAAAAAGTGAAGCAAAATGGCTTAGTGACTAGGGCTTATCTTTTTCCACTGAGAAGAAAAGACTTCTGGAATCAGTTACTGTGTCTCCACAATAAATACACAGCTTCTCAGCAAATGCTAGGATGCTTCAGCTGTTGATACCGTTTCCTAATTCTCAGACTGAACAAAAGGTGGCAGTGACCTTAACACACAGGTAAAATAGCTGTGTGACACTACAAGACATATCACAAATTAAGGTATTTCTAAAACTGCCTTCTCTCTGTCCATGTGTCCAAAGCATTACCATTGCATGCCTTAAACATATCTATATAGAACAGTACTCTTCGCAGGCAACAAGGGAAAAAGATGCAAGGACATTATACAAAATACAAGGTAGCTACCCAAACATGTTCACAGTCAGCACATGAAAGAACAGTTAAGTCTTAAGCTAAAACAAGCATCTTGACTCCTGGGCTGTAAGAATTTTTCATATTAGATTAGATGCATTCAGAAAATATGATACAGTTACGGACTAAAGAATTGAAATTCAAAAGTCATGTACCTGATGTTTATTTAAAACCAGGCCCTCATGTTTTTGATATATAGTAGTACTTGGTATCATCAAAGTTCTACTGTCAACAGTGGTACTACTTATTACAGGATCCTATTCAACCTTACAGCCATTTAAATCTTGTCACTATCAGGGATTTCACAAGAGAAGTATTTTCCCTAGAACAGCCAAAAGCTTCACAGAAATGTTAACTTCAGTGGTTCTCAATTTCAATTTCTAGGTCCACTGTTGTTTGAGCTGATACGGGGGAAAAAAAAGATCTGTTAATTTTTGCCAATTTAAAAACTACATCAGTGGTAACCAGATTACTGGATGTCTGCTTTTTTAAATTTTATAAATCTAAATAAATGACTATAGAGTAAGCTCTTACACATGCATTTACACAGACACTTCTTCCTTTGAATCATATATACATTTACTGACCTTGAAAAAGGCTTCAATAAAAGCATGTGACACATTTCCAAATTAAATGTTGTATACTAATATCCTAGTGAAACACATCACTCTTCTTTAGAAAAAACATTAACTCTCTATATACTGATACCCTCTGTTTGTGAAAACAGTAACATACTTCTTACCTTGAGCCTGGAGCTTTCTTAAAAGCTTTGCGTCAGTGTTGTCTAGAAATTCAGTGCTACCAACATTTGGAGGTCTGCCTTTGCGTCGTCTCATTCTTGATTCCTCTCTAGAGTGCTGTCTGTCTGGATTCGGTGGTCGTCCTCTACGCCCTTCCATAGCTCTGATACGGGGAATGACTTCCTCTTCCTTCAGAAGACACCACTGCACACCCTTTTAATTGACACATTTCACAGACAGGTATTATAAACACAGATTAAAAAAAGGAAAAATAAATCTAAGACACTTCAGAACATGAACAGCAAGAGATTCCCCCTCCTCCCCCCCAATAAGTTACATCTATAAAATATGCGAGAGTTGTGATGTACTATTTGGGTAGTACAATGTTTTGATGATGCACAGAAGCTATATATTGAGAGCTTATCACTACAAACTTTTGTAAATTGTACTGCTATGCAAGATTTTGAAGACTATTCAGTGACATACACAGTTATTACCTAGCAGGTATGCCACTACTGTGTTATTTTTCATTATTTCTGACCAAATCACTTATTGCTCAACCCTTTTTAAAAGGCAAAATAGATTCTTCCTTATTACATAAACTCAAAAAATAACTACTCTGCTTTCACATAATCCACTGCTCAATGTGAATGAAAAAATGTGTCACACTATGAGTCACCGTCTTCCAACTGTTAGTGTTTACAGAAATTTTGACATACATAACAAGCAAATGCAGTAGTGTATTTTCAAATATTGCTTTCTAGGGTGTTGTAGATCTCAACAACTGAGTTCAAAAAACAGACTCATTTTAATCTTCAAGTTTTATTTAGTACAATTTAGTTCTCCCCTCATCCACTGCAAGAAAATTAATTTCTGTGCCAACCTGAAGCAATCAAAAGTTTATATCTTTTAAGAATCCATCTATCTGAACTAAAAGTTATGCTAACTATATTCTCTAACTAAACAAAGTAAGCAGCAATACATTCAACCCTTTCTTTCACTATTACTACTGGGTTTTTTGGTGGAATCTCAAAAACAAATACTGAAGTAATTTGTTAATACAAACACCCAAGTTAGTCCTCACATAGAAATAGCTTTATTTTAGCTGATAAAAAGTAGAGTTTATTGCGTCTACTGAGCAGAACAGGAAAACAGTCTATCTGATCCTGTTTGACTGAACATGAGTATTTCAAAATTGTTACATCTTTTACCATTTTCCCAAGTTTTTGAACAATGCAGGGGAAAAAAATGTAAGCTAAGTATCCTTTGGAACTACTCCATAATCTGCCTTAAAATGATTTGTAAAAGATTTTGAAAATGTCTGCTAAAGCAAGAATGAAAGCTGGTAACTTATAAAACACGTTAATTAAATATCTGTTCAGAAAAAATACATTTGCATTACCCAAGTTTTCACATTTATACGTACATAAATACTGAAATCAAATTTGCTGTACCATAAAATACATTTTTATTTGCTTATTCTGACAACTTATCTTTTAATTCTTTCTGCTCATTCTTCATAATTACAAATGTTTAATATAAGATTTGACAAAAGAAATGGCATTTTGCTAATCAAACATTCAGATTGCAAGGAAGCTATCAGTATCTGCAAAGATAACTTTTTTTGAAGCCTGAATCACTCCCAGTTAAGACCATCCCATGAGTACATCTCACACTTAGTTTACAGACATTCCAAAGGGCTTTGTTATTAGCTATGTTCCTGAAAACAAGCTGTTCAGAATCATGACCATATCACTATGTGTACAATGCATCATCACTAAGGACTTTCTAATCCAAAATAGTTACCTCTACCCCTTGAACAGAAGTTAGTTTATTTTCTATCTTTAAGAGTACTACTTAGGCATACACTTTCATTTCACTGTCTAGTACCTGACTTACAATTTATCACAGGTTCAGTCTGTTGAGCAATGTAAGCTAGATTTAATACTGTACTTATCACCTACACCAACCTCCAACCTAGGAAATCTTATCCGATAAACTGCAAGTGCTGGGGGGTGTGGGGGGGTGTGTGTGTGGAGTCAAAATAGAATTCAAAGAAAAGGAGGAGAAGAAGCCATTGTCCAAGTACCACCTTAGATCCTGCAATGGAGATTGCTCTTGCTCAGTATTTGTATTTTCTATGGTTAATGATACTAATGGTAACAAATATGCGGAAGAGAAAGACAGAGGTCTACAAGATCATTAGTGCCATAGAGACCATGGATGTATATTACATTTTCCTAATGCATCCCAAAAGAGAAACTAGAGGCCATCAAATTAAGCTAGTAGAAGGTTCAATAAGCAAAAGGAGCTGGCATTTCAAGGAATGTGGAGAAGACTGAAGTCCTGCCAAAGGACATTGTGGATACAACAAGTTTCCACAAGTTTAAGAGGTGACAAGGCAAAAATAGTCCAGAACAGATCTATTAAGGGTTAAGCAGGAGTTAATTGACCATCTATATTTTGTGCTCAGATATCTTTTAAAATCTGACCCAAAATACATTTCTATTAAAAGAATGTACAATCTGATATTCTGTGGATTTTCAATATTCCAAAGAAAAAATATGGGGGTTGTGCCCCAACATAGGAGAATCAGGGGCTTCCATAAAATCTAAGCTGCACTACACAAACATTAGAGAAAAAACAGGAATAACACTGTGAAATGTTGTGTTTTATTGTTGAAACTAATCAAAATAAGAACTTAATTCAATTTCTCACCTTCAAGCATCTGCCATCTATTGCAATACTGTACTATAATCAGGACATTTGCCAAAAAGGCACCAGGTAACTATGCGTAGAAGCAGAATCAAGCTCAAAGCCTGGTAACCAAACTAACGAACAAAACCATAGGCACTTCCCAAGAGCAGACATCCTCATTAATTTCAGTTTAGATTTGTGAGAAAAAGTTAACAACAAAGCCTTCTAAATTGAATTGCAGAATTCAGAATAGGACAAACATTTTAAATTCCAGTTTCTAGAAAATGAAGCAAATAACTACATTACAAACGCATATGACAGCTGATTTTACAGTTGGCTGTTCTGTACGGTATTTCTATTGCATCTGTAATAAACACTTTAGACTTCTAAATACTTATTCACAGAGTGTAAACAACAGTAAGCTTAAGAATTCACTTAAAAGAGGTAGACTTCATGCCTCATAAAGATGCACTGTATTTGTTCCGAGGCAGCACCATAATCAGATACTCTGACAAAGACTAATATACACAGGAGTTACTTCACACTAAGGAGATGGGAAAAAGTACTTTAAGCACTTTCCTCCTTTCCTGTTCCTGAATTCAGCTGCCTTCCTAGGCAAGCATTCAGACTCGTTGGGGAAAAAAACAAACAAACAAACAAAACCCCCACACGTTATTTTCACAGCTTTATGCAAAATCTTACTGGGGAAAAAAAAGTGCATGCCATGTTTACCATGACTTAACGATTACTCCCAGAGAGCTATATCCAGGTTCAAAAGTCTGTATTTTGCCCTCACTGATATTTCATCTTCAACTAAAATGGATCTCAATGGAGCTGCATGAAAAGTCAAGTTTTCTCTAACTACATAATGACCCTGCGAAGGGAAGGGCTGAGAGACTGTCCAGCCTGGAGAAGAGAAGGCTCAGAGGGATCTCACCAAGGTGTACGAATACCTGCAGGGAGGGTGCAAAGAGGATGGAGCCAGGCTCTCTTCGGAGGTGCCCAGTGACAGGACAAGAGGCAGTGGGCACAAACTCAAACACAGGGGGTTCCCTCTGAACATCAGGAAACACTTTGTCACCGTGACGGTGACTGAGCACTGGCACAGGTGGCCCAGGGAGGTTGTGGAGTCTCCCACCTTAGAGATTTTCAACAGCCGCCTGGACATGGTCCTGGGTAACTGGCTCTAGGTGACCCTGCTTGAGCAGGGGGGTTGGA
Source organism: Gymnogyps californianus (assembly GCF_018139145.2). Taxonomy (NCBI): domain Eukaryota; kingdom Metazoa; phylum Chordata; class Aves; order Accipitriformes; family Cathartidae; genus Gymnogyps; species Gymnogyps californianus. Next base: position 44,590,356 of record NC_059477.1, read on the forward strand.
CAAGGTGACCTCCAGAGGTCCCTTCCAACCTCAACCATTCTGCGATTCTGTGATGGATACTCTTGCTGTTATATATTAATCAAAGCCAGCAAGATGCAATCTTAGGGCACAGCTCAGTATCACTCCACAACACTCTCTTCCACCTACTACTTGATGTAGTATTCCTATCCATATTACTCAACTCATAAGGACCTGTGCCCTCTGCATCATCCCAAATCCCATTCACACTAATCTTTCTAAACCACAGCAGTTTAAAGCCTCCAGGTCCCTGTCACTGAATTTCCGCATCTGCCAAACTTCAAACATTCCTCTAACCCTACTATTTCATGGCCCACTTCTGCCAGATACGCTTCTCTGTTAAAGCAGTTAATCACTGCTTTGAATAACCCATAATATCTGGTTGCTCGTGTACCAGGAGAGAGAAACACAGGCGCTATCAGAAGCGGGTAATCCATGTATTTTTGGCTTGCTATAGGTAATTCTTCAATATAGCTGATTTAGCTCTTAGATAATTTTCTTCGCATCTTGTTCCATCTTTGAGCTTTGTGAAATTTCCCCAATCACTCTGGATGCATGCTACATGTCTCAAAAGATGACAGAAATATATAACAAACAAAGGGAAGAGTAACCATGAAAGGCTATACAGAATAATCGAAATTACAGCAAAACCAGAAATAAAATTCCTGGAATTACCTCCAGACATCCATGAAGATATGATTATCACATACCGTTTTGAAGCTGGACAAGTCAAAAAATTTCAGTAAAAAGGGTGCAAATTCCTTTCATGAAGTATCAGTATCACATACTGTTTTACTAAATGCATATTATCAGCCTGAGTGTAGCTCAACTGTTTACATTATAATCTTCTCATTCAAAATCTCATACATAAAATGTAAATACATTTTAGCACATCTGAAACAGCTACCCTCGGTCGTGTTCCCCTCCCCCTCCCCCCCTTTTTTTTTTAACAAGAAAACTATTCCTTTGTTTAACCAAGTCTCAATGGAACCTACCACAACTATACAATAGAAACTACAGTGAGATGTACAGCAACTTAATATTCATATTGCCAACCTTGCCTACAGAAACCTGCCCTTCCCCATGCCTTTATTCTGAAGGAGAAGAAAGAGGTAACTAGAGAAGGGGACAAGACTAATGAAGTAATATGGGCAACAGACACAAAAAAAGTAACAGGGTAAAAAGAGAGCAGATACCCCGACGTTACATTATGTTCACAGTATAAGGAATTGTTTCAATCAAGCCATTCCGGTACATAATGAAGTTCATAACTACATGAACTTGTAATTGTTTTATGAAGGCCAAACATGAAGAGGGTTTAGCAATGTTTTACCCTGTAAGCCAGGAATCAGGACGCACCACCTAGAAGTAGCTGCTTACTATGAACTCTGTCTTTATTGCTTTCAAATTTATACTATGTAAACATTATGTATTTCTACAGGGTATCACAAGGACATCAGGCTTAACTACAGCCTGATTCCAAGATTGCTGAGAGCGTGATGTCTGTCCACATTCCTGTAGTAACATATTCAGGATACTCATCTTTTAAAGCAGCAAATATATTCACTGACTGACAAAAGCCCAAAAACTTTCGTGTGCATCCTGAAGAAATGGCAACATGACCAAAATACAGTAACACAGTATGGCACAAACATAGTATTAATTTCCTTAAAATTCTAATTTTACTTATCCTTATGTGGTTTATCTACACAAAGTCTAAGAGTTCTACCACTGTAAAGCATAACTGGTATAACTCAGCATTCCTTCCCATAAAAATCTCACGCTTCAGGAAGCTCAGATGGTATTCTCGATACAGGAAACACTTGTATTTAAGCACATATTTTATATATATTATGCACATTAATACATGAAAAGAGTGTGATTTAATGCATACACATAAATTACTATCAATATTAGGTTTATACAGTAAAGGAAGAAATAGAGTTTTAGTCAGAAATATCTGAACACTGACAAAGACAAAATATGTAGCTCAGAGTTCTTTCGTACTAGACAAATCCAGGCTCAGAGCTGATCATAAGGCATGCCGAACTCCTGCAACCTCCTAATAAAATCACTGAGAGGAGCTGTTTTCAACACTGCCCAGGATCAAGCTCTCAGCATCTCAATATAACTACTATTAAGAAAAACGCACAATTTTTAGAAAGAATTAGCTAAAAACAGGCAATGCTTCAGACTGTAGCAAAAATTACTTCACCTAAATTTAAGTTAATGTTCCTTGGATCAAAGACTTTACTTTTTAAAAAGTGGATACCTGCGGTCCATCTCTGGCTTCATAGAAGTCACCCACTCCTATTTTTGCACTGAAGCTGAAATTGTCCCTTGAGATATCCATTATTCCATTTCTGCTGAGATACTGAAAAAATCACATATTTTTCCACTTCAGCTTGTAAATAATTACAACCCAGCTTTGATGTACAGCTAACTTTGTGAGTGTAATGTTTTGCATATTCTATCAAAGGGATATGCATTTATAGGAGATCAAATCAGTAACAGACTGAGATACATTATGCCTCACATCACAGGATATTTTGAAATAAGTATCTTTATTGGAGGGGAAAAAATGGCTTTTTTTTAATTGCAAGCATGCTTAGTAGCATTAGAACACAGAAGTTAAAACAAGGAATGTACCTTTACTACTTCAGGATACTGTCTCAGCTTCTTTCCACAAGGTGCAAAATATGCTACTTCTCCTTGAAGGCGACCACCGAAGTTTCTTATTCGGGTTTCTCTTTGCCAGCTAGAGTAATATGAAATAGTTGCACACAACAATACACTTTTTAAAAAACAAGTAATTAATGTCAATTTAAGATTTTCACATAAAAGGAAAAAGGCACATATCTAAAATGTGACAAGAGTATCATAAATCAAATAAGCAAAACCGGAAATTGTTATTACGTAGATTGTCCAAACTGACTATATATGGATTTATTTATATCAACCTACTTACATATTACCAGATTTTAAACGGCTTAGAACTATATTTCAGGGAGTTATTTGGAGTCTATATTGGCTCAGATCTAGCCATCAGAATTAATTTCCAGTGGCAAAACTGCTACAAGACAGGTCATGTTTGCAAAAGAGCAAATTTGATGCACAAAAATTAACACATGAATTACGCTGACACTTTTAAAGAGATCCACAGTCACTATGAGTTGGAAATCTAAATAGTTGAAGCCCTTTCCTTATTATTCAGCCTCAAAAATTTTTAAACTGTCATTTCTTCACCAACTGACTTTTGAAAGTATTATCTCCCTTTAAGGAATATCAAGTGTATAAATAACCTACCCGTATTCGAGAGGAACACGCAGCTCCCGTTCATCTGTTACTCTTCGTCTTTTTGAAATACCTAAAACAGAATTTCTGATTAACACCTAAGAGAATTTACAAAATGAAAACAACATGTTCCTAAAATATACTTTTTATCCTTATATCCCCAAACCAAAAGATAAATCATTTTTACATTCTAGTCATTACATATCTCAAGTACCAAGAAAATTAATGTAACTATTCTCCTTTTGAAATATTTTCCTCTAAGTTTCCTTTAACCTCTTCTTCTAAAATTGTAAACAGAAGAAAACCTAATTATGCCATACTGAAACGTTTGCCTTGTTTGGCTCTCTCAGATATTGCTAAAATAATTCCTTGCGCACCTGGTTTTTTTACACTAGACTATATTTAAATTTCTTCAGTACAGAAGATGAAAACGAAAACACTCTTTACTTTAAAAATCCATACATTTTAATAGGCTCAGCCTTCAAAGAACACTGTGTATAGACTGCGGTCAACTGCCAAATGCAGAAGATTTTCAGGATTATTCCAGCTTTTCAAAGTTCAAACGGATGTTGTGTTTGGTGCTAGTCAAGAGTCTGAATCAAGAATATGATAGAGACAATTGTCAAACATGGGGTTTTACGGAGTGCCAAAGGCTGACTGCTAAGAGTCCTCTACAGAAAGCACTGAGGAACTGCCCATGCTTGGATGCCAAACTTCTTGGACTCACATCTGCAGTCTTAAACTAACATGACTGACTATTATGTTACTTCTAATAGTCACAGTGGAGGGAGGGAGATTGCTTGTCCAAATACAAGTGAATTGAAAAAATGAGTTGTCCAGTGAAAAACAGATACAGAGAAGAGACACAAGACCTCTTCAGTGACTGACCAGCTTTAGGTAAAATAGACACAAAAATATTTTAACTGTGTTATGGTGATTCTTATTAGGAAGAAGTAATACACCTAAAACAAGGACATAACATTAATTTATTCTACCTCCCACCTCTGTAAACAGACAAAAATTCGATATCAGCCTTTTCAGAGTATCATAAATCAACACAGATTCCTGAGCAAAAAATTAACTTTGTATTTTAACAATCTGGATTACTCCTAATGCATGGGAAATACTTTACTAACTGTGTGATTAATAGGCCCATTTCTGGGAAAAATATGAAGTAGATCACATTACACTGCTTCAAAGTTAATGCCCTTGATGACATGGAATGAAATTCCTATTCCACTGAATCCAAATATAAAAAACAATTTATGAGCGGGTATCCCCATTTAAAATCTACTTACTTGCTTGTTAATTAAGTATCAAGTTTCTAATTCAAAGTAGTAAATATGCAATTTCATTTAATTGTTACCATGCAAATTGAGAAGTGTTACTTTCAAAAATGCATTCTTTTCTGTAGCAGTAGTAATTACTAAATCTTACAAGTCAGTCACCAAATGAAGGATTATAAACACTATATAGCATCGGGCAAATGCTAAAGGCACTTTTCATGAACCTTTTAAAAATAATTCCTTGCACACAATCCACAAATTCTACTGAGAATTTTGAAAGAATAATGAATAAAGTTACATTTTAACTAAATACAGTTACAAAATTTGTTGAGGAAGGGGCAGGACTAGAAGATTCAGAATGCAAACTATAATGCATAGAAATTAGAAATAAATAACTAGTTTAGAACAAAATGGTAAATAACAAAGACTAAATAATGAAGAGTTTCAATGTAATAAATATCAACTCTGGCTATTTCATCCTACCTTCTCTCAAATAATTATATGAGCTAAAATGTCCTGGACTAAGTGTAATGTTCAGGTCTTGAGAACTTGCAATTTTGCTGACTGGTTTTAATGTCTGTTGCAAACACCCGTGAAAAGATCACAAAATCACAGAGTAGCCTGGGTTGGAAGGGACCTCAAAAGATCATCTGGTCCAACCTTTTGTGGGAAAGGGAGCCTAGATGAGATTATCTAGCACCCTTGTCCGCATCTTGAAAACCTCCAGTGACAGGCACTCTACCACATCCCTGGGGAGGTTGTTCCAGTGAATGATTGTTCTTACTGTAAAAAATTTCTTTCTTATGTTGAGGCATCACTCGATACCAGTGTCTAAACTACTTTTACAACACATGCCACTTAGATGTTACATTGTACTATAACAAAAGACATTCAGATACCACAGTGTGTACTTGGTGTAAGAGTAGATGGTGCTGTCCCAAGAAAAACCGCAGGCTGGGACTCAGGACATAAGGCAGCTGGTGCAGAGCTTGGGGTCTTTGCTACTTGGAGATTGAGCGGGGTGGAATGGGCTGCAAGACCAATGGCAGAGCTCTTCACAGAGGATGAAGTTTTATTCAGTTTCAGTGGAGTTTTTTCTCCCTCAGTGTCTGTATCCGATTCATCTTGATCTTTATCATCCTCATCATCTTCATCCTCAGACCCTTCTGTATCTGACTCAGAATTACTGTCAGACTCTGTTTAAAAGAAGTGTGGCAAAAGGCACATTATGACTTGATAACTAATGGCAAATACATTTAAGTTCTAACACTTGCAAAGTCTTTCGTCTTATTAAATAAGCAGCTTTTCTTGAGTATAAATAGAAGGTTATAATTAACTACCTAAACTTTAAAATTACTACAAATATGACAGCATAAAGTAATTCTGCATGACAATGCACTGCTGTTTTGGACAGAATTCTTTGTTTTTCCATGAGGAGATGAGAGACAGTAGCTGCAGCATTTTAAGAGATTGTTTACCCTAGAATGAGCTACAGCTAAGACACCCCCTGTGAGCCAGGCAGTGGTTGAACACTACCAGAGGCAGGGCACTTCACAGGCTGTGAAATCTAGCATGAAGAGGAAGCAAACGATGGAACTGGGTACAGGCTGAAAGGTGTCAGAATTGGAAGCGTGGCGGTCTGGGCAAAGGAAGAGTTGGAGATAGAGTAAAGGGTAGACAGGATAAGGAACTGAAGATAGGCTACAGCTGTGAGGAAAAAAAAAAGAGATTAGTACAGGATATATGGATGAGAGAAGGAAAGAGAATGATGAAGGTGGAGCTGGACCCAAGGGGTGTCAGCACACAGGGGAGAAAGGAGTGACTGGGAATACAATCAAGTCTTTAAAACAGGCCATGCCTTTCTGAATTGCTCAAAAGCCTTTAAAATAGTAGTCTGAACCCTATCTATGAACACTGCAGCCCCTACAACAGTCCTGGTACTTTTCCCTAATCTTGCTCATTGACTACTGTGCTCCTGAACGAAGCCTAGAAACATGCTTTTCTTGCCACTCTTGACAATTTGAAGGCCTTTGTTTAGTCCCTCTCTGGTTGGGGAAGCCTGTTCTGCAGATGGGCTCTGCCTGCCAGAATACTTAACCATCAACAAGCCTATCCTCTCCATCCCCCTCCTGGGCACCTTGCCACATAAGCAGTACCTGAGCTGCACGCTGGGTGACTGATCTGGAAGGCAGGTCTCCGACGGCCTTTCCAGAAGGCTGTGGAGCCATCCTACCAGGACAGCTGAAAGTATACTCGCCATATGACCAAGTATCGGAATACTCAAAACATGATTTTGGATATGACACAACGGGGGACTGGGAGATGTGCTACTTTCCAGGACATCTGTAGGACACTGCGTGGGCCATGCTGCCCCAAAATTTCCTACCCCTATTTTATAATATAGTGGGAAATGCACGTTTTCAACACTCAAAAATAAAAGTTTCTGCTTTTCCTATTAAAAAGGTTAAACCACCTGATTGGCTATCATCAGAATCATCATCTTCATCGTCCTCATCTTCATCTTCATCGTCGTCGTCATCATCATTTGAGTCGTCAGAGTCCTTACTGCTGGGGGCATCTGAGTCTACCCCTCTGAACTGCTCCACCACCAGTTTTGCAGAATGAAGGCGGTGTTGTGTTTTTACTGCATTTACTGCATTATTGCTGACTGGTTTATCCTTTACTGAACCAGGTAATACAGGAGAGGTAGAGGGCATAACAGGTGTCCGGTTACCAGTTGGTTTTTTCCCACATGCACTCAAGTTTACTGGCAAAGAAAAGGGGGCACTACTAGAAATGGCTACGCTTTCATTGATCTTGGTCTGGGATTTCAGTTTCGTAGTAAGTGCAAGAGGAGCCTCCTGGATGACGCTCTGAATAACTCCATTGGGTTGGTGATTACCTAAAAGTGCATTTGTCAGGAATGGATTAGAATGGTTGTTTTCCAAGGATGTGAGTTTTTGATGAGCTGGTGAACTAGATGTTGGTTTGGGGCTTGACAAAGCTGCAATAACCTTCTTCAAGTTCTTAGACGATTCCTGTTTCTTTAGCTGTGCTGCTGGGAATGCCTGTTTGTATTGTTCCTAAAGAAATAAGAAGACAGAGGAATAAAATGTGTTTGGTTGGTTTTTTTAAAGTATTCAGGCAGGTGAACTCTATGAAATCTTAAACATCTGCTAAGCTATTTTTAGTAGGTCAAAAGTAGGTGCTAGCTACAACAGAAGAGATGAGTAACTACAAGTTATGTAAGTCTAGAGATTTTCTGTAAATCAAGTAGAAAAGACAAATTGAACTCAAGATGAAGCTGACCTAAATTACGTAGGGAAGCTTTTTCACTTGCTACATCGCTCTAGACAGTGATTTTCATAAAGATATTAAGCATCTTGAAAAAAGCAATTTTTAAAGAAAGACTACTCTTACGTACTGGCATAGGAAAAACTCTGCTTTTTACTCGTTTCAGCATATTCAAAAATCTCATTAGTGAATGTAAAACTAGCTTTAGTAATTTGGTCATTTTAAAGCACAAGGTAAATACAGCACACTAATGGCTACAATACTAGCAGAAAACCAGGAAAAGGCTCTTGGCATAGAAAAATTTTATCCAAAAAAAAACCCCCAACCAAACAAACAAAAAAACCAACAAAAAAACCCAACCAAACAAACAAACAAAAAAAACCCACCCAAACAAACCCATGGGAAAAAAGGTATTACTCAGAAGTACTGTGATATGCTGGTTTTTTAACTCTGAAAAAGCAGTACTTGAAAGTTCTTCAGGTAAAACTTAATTAGTAGTGGCTCAGAAATGCATTTAAAGCTTACACTGTCTTTAGCCTCAAGACTCTTCCAAGGAAAAAGAAAATATATCATCTTTGATGGGAAAAAAACAACAGAATGGATAAAGATGGTACATTTTAAATAAATTTTTAAATATTAAGTCAAATACAATACGTTCTTGAAGTTACTAACATTTAAAACTGAATGTGAAATTATATATGTGAAAATAAATATTCACAGTGCATGTTTACAGTAAACGTTTTAAAGAAATCAAACTACTAAATGGGTGATGTATCATCAGCTAAAGACTCATAACCTGAATTTGACAGCAGAAGCCTCTTCCAATGGCAAAGACATATGTTTTCATAATCATAATTTATTTAACCGTTCCAGGTAAATGACTAGCTTATTTGAATTTTACAAAGTAACTGGAAGTTGAAAGGAAAAATAGTGTTTCTCTTCTGGTCTAGGAATAAAAACTATGTGATAAAAATATTTTTCTGTCCTCACTGAGGACTACGAGTTAGCTGTGAATCAGAGTTCAGTTTACTCCTCACCAATACTACTTAGTTTAAAACAAAGTTTGTTTTTAATAATGCAACTTGCCTTGGTAAATGTACTTTTTAATATATTTATTTTATATATCTCTCTCTCTCTCTCAACATTATTCCCACACTAAATCCAAAACACGGCACTGTACCAGCTATGAAGAAGCGAGTTAACTCTGTCCCAGTCGAAACCAGGACACTATCTCAAGCCTCAACATTTCTAAAATGCTACATTTTTATCCTCTTCTAATCCCCATTCAAATCTAACTGAATAGATATTATGAAAATTCATCACTAGTCACCATAATCACTATTAACAAAATAAACAAACTGAGAATCTACAAAGAATTTTTGTAAACTACAGAACTGTTAAGACAGACACATGCAAACATATTGTATAGTCCTGACCAGTGAAAAAGAAGATCAAATTTATTGCAATGGCCATACTGAGTTTTAATAGCTATCAGTGCATGAATATCCTTCTGTCTTGAAAGAGCAAACAAAACCCAAGATTAAATCGAACATTTTTTTAAAAAAGGCTTTCAGCTACTTTGTTTAAAATCATGATTAAAATAGGTAATTTAAACTACTTTGACTTAAAACTATCCAACTTGAAAGAAAGCGAAGCCATGCTTACGTACTAGATATGGGAAGTATTAAATCAGCGTTCTGACTGAAACTAGGAGAAGCACAGGAAAAATATCCAGGCCACACAATTTACCCATGAGTACTTTTCTTATTTTGATATTGATTTTAGCTGCTCATTTTCCTTAAGAGATGCATGACAAAATCCTTTGCTTTCTTTGTACCCATTACTCTCACCAGTACACTGATTGCTTTCAGCAGAGCTGTAAAGTCCCACTATGTGATGAGCATGAAACTCAAATTTGGCATTATGTGACAGTAAGTTCTGTATATGATTACATCATGTATACATTAGGATATGCATACATGCACATGCACCACTAAGTAGATTACTTTTCTCCAGGATAAAGTTATGGAATAGTTCCAGGCACTTGTAATGTATAGTGAATCTTCTCTAAAATTAGAGCATAATATTTACTGTTCTTTAAAAACAAACAAACAAACAAACAAAAAAACCCACCAAAAACAAAACAACAAACACCCTCCCAAAACCAACCACCAAAGTTCAGAACATATTACCTAGACAATTTAGTTAATTTACGTCATTCAGAAATCCGTATCAACTCTAAAAACACATCAACAAACCATGAAAATAAATATACATATAATTTTAAAACACTGTATTTAAAAGAGCTTGATAACACGATGTTGCATCTTGTTAAGCAGGCAATGCAGGTTACAAATAATCAAAGAAACAGTGATTTTTCACTCACCCGTTTTGATCTTACATTGCTGGTCAAAGAGATAGATTCTTCAGAGGTATTTTTATTCCCTGCTTTGAGTAGATCAGGGGAAGGAACTATGAGTTTTAAATAGGTTTCCTTTTTGGCTTGATGTACCAAAGACAAAGGTTTCACATTGGGAACCAATCCTGTCGACTGTATTACACTTGTGTGTTTGTTCACAGATTCCTCCTTTGCCTGAGAGCTTTGGAAAATAAACGGAAGCTGCTGTGACAAAACCTGAGGCTGCTTCTGCTGGGACTGGAATGATGAGTGAGTCTGGGAATCAGACACAAGAGGTATCTGCTGGTGTGTTCTTTTTTCTTGGGACTTTTCATGTGGTTTTTGTCCATCAGTTTTCATATCTGTTACGCCACTATGCATTAGCACCTGCAAAATATGTATTTTTGACTGTTCATATTAGATCAGTATAAAGATCCTTTAAAAAATTTAAAAAGTACATCATCAGTCACATGAAACAATTATACTATTCTTGGCAGAGGATGAACAATAATAATTTTAAAATCAATCTTGTCATATATTTATCGTTCAGGGTTTTTTTTTTCCCCCAGATAGTTTCAACATGTGAAGACAATGCTTAGTAGAGAAGGAGTACTTAACCGTGGTTGTTTTTAAATGTATTTTTGACTGTAAACCTAACAGGATACCCAAGATTCCAATCTTGTTTTTCTATTGGCTACCAGGAAACGTAACCACTCTACTAGGAAAAAAGCAACTGCCAAAGCAATATCCATAGAAAGATATATTTCCAATACACTATCAGCACACAGCACTTAATTTCTTTATATTTCCCACTTTATAACAAAAATAACAGTCTACCAACAGTTTAACCAACTGTTAAACTCCTAGCCCATAAAGAACAACAAAACGCACACATGCACGCACACAAAGGAAGCAAAAAACTCCCAGAAGACCCTGAAGCAAAACCAAAAAGAGTGTTCTTAGTATTTATTAATGTGATTGCTCACTGGTACAAACGTGAACAGATCAATTTTTCACAGCCAGCTTTCAGTGACAAGACTGTGAGCAGCACAGTGAAGTGTCATACCTTGTTCTTGTTTTTGTGATGTGCTTCGTTTTCAGAATCAGATTCATCATCTTCACTCTCTTCAGCACTCTGGTCCTCCTCCTCCTCCTCTTCATCCTCCTCTAGATCATCAGAGTCACTACTACTTATGCCTTCACTTGAGGTGTCTGAAGAGGAGCCCGAATCACTGTCGCTGTTACTAGAGCTTTCCACTGCTTTTTTTCTGGGCTTCTACCAGGAAGATGAATGCTCTATTAATGGTTCAGCTTGAATCTGTTATATCATCTTATTATTATGCATAATCTTTAAAACAAAAAACAGTAAGACTTTGGAGTAAAGGGATCTGCAATCCTTGAAAAACAACTGACTTTTTGCAGAAAACTAAAGAGAAAGAAGTGTTTCACAAGATGATGAAAATGAAAAACGGGTCACAAGGTTCCGCTAAAGTATTGTTCTGACCACACGCAGTGGCAGAACAATTGGCATCTCTACATTTCAAAGTAATATATCAAATTTAGGCCTAGAAAATCGGCCTGGAATTCAGGTCTAGCAAACCTCCACAGAATGTACTGCTTCCAAAAAAAATTTAAAACCAAAAGCTTTATTGCAAACTAACATAGAAGGAACAATAAATACTAGATTCATCAATATGTTTCAGTGACACATTCATTTAACTACATTACTTAACTTGTAATTTCACAGTATGCGCTGTTCAGCAATGTAAGGTTGAGGACGGAAAAGAATATGCTCATCAAATTGCTTCTGGGATTTGCTTCTGAAAAATGGACCAAAATCTGCTGAAATACTCTGACAACTATGTTATATGTAAATTCTTGGAAAGAACAAATTTGCAGACCAGAATGGGAAAGTAAAAGAAGCAACACACAAGAATGCAGAAAAAGAAGAAAGGTGTAAAAAAACCACAGGAACTCCAAAACGTTGGCACTGCAAGACCAGATTTTAAAGTGCAATAGATGAGGAAAGTTAGCTTTTTGGGGAGCTAACTAAAACGATTGTGTGTATTTTACAAACACATCTGAAGGAGGTACATGTGGACTCGAGTCTTATGATGGTGGCTATGCGAGAGAGACATGAAAGTATGTATTACTGCATTAAAGTGTATTTAATCATTAAAGACAGTTCACAGAATGATGTTGGAAGGTAGAGAAACATGTGAAAAAAGATTACAGAGGTCAGGCAGCAGCAGCAAAGTGTTATGTAGCATTTAAACAGGGCACGTGGAGTCACTGAGGGAACTGTAAGGTTAAAATTAGTCAAAAGGAAGAGAGGTAGACAGCAAAAATAGGTGACTGGAGGGCAAAAAAAGTTGCAGCAATTCTAGCTAACAATGCAGACAGGAGCATCAGAGAAAAAAGTGCTTTAAAAAGTATATGCTTTCTTAACAAAACTTTCCCCAAAAGTTTACTTTTCAAATCTATTTTGAAAATATATGGTAGGTCTACTATAAAACCAGAGGCTAAAAAGAGACAGCAATTTTATGTCAAAGACCTTTGTCTTATGAAGAAGAAATTCACTTAAATTAGTGGGAGAACATAACAAACTTATAAGTGGGTGTACTGGTTTTGGCTGGGATAGAGTTAATTTTTTCATAGTAGCTCCTATGGTGCTATGCTTTGGATAGTGACCAAAAAGTGCTGATAACACAGGGGTGTGTTAGTTACTGCTGAGCAGTGCTTGCACAGCCTCGAGGCCTCTTCTGCTCCTCACCCTGTCCCGCCAGCGAGCAGGCTGGGGGTGCACAAGGAGCTGGGAGGGGACACAGCCGGGACAGCTGACCCCAGCTGACCACAGGGTTATCCCATACCGTATGGCATCGTGCTCAGCATAGAAAGCTGGTCGAAAGGAGGAGGAAGGGGGGATGTTCAGAGTTAAGGCATTTGTCTTCTCAAGCCACCGTTATGTGTGATGAATCCCTGCTTTCCTGGAAGAGGCTGAACACCTGCCTGCTGATGGGAAGCAGTGAATGAATTCCTTGTTCTGCCTTGCTTGCACATGCAGCATTTGCTTTCTCTATTAAACTGCCTTTATGGCAAGCCAGGAGTTTTCGCACTTTTGCCTTTCGATTTTCTCCCCATCCCACTGGGAGAGAGTGAGCAAGCGGCTGCGTGGGGCTGAGCTGCCCACTGGCGTTAAACCACAACAATGGGATTCAATTTACTTTGTGAAATAGCTATGAATGGTGGAAGCTGTAGGTGGATTAAGTCTCATCTATTTCTCAATTGGCTGGTATCTGTATCTTTTTTTTTTTAAACTAGGTTCTGCATACTGTCACATACATTGTTTCACTGTTGGGAAATCTTAAGAATTTAAGTGTATTTATTTGGATTTATTGTTTCACTGCTCAATTCAGAAAGGTGTCAGTTGATACTTCACATGAGGGACAATGAACGTATGCAGACAGTTAAAAAATAACAGATCTAAATAACTGTGCCAGTCTATGGTAGGTCTTATATGTTTCGTTCCTGGTGTCCTTTACATTGTATTTAAGTATCTTCCTGTCTAACATTTGGCACAGATGCAGAATATTTCTTCATGAAGGTTAAGATCACAAAATGAAGGACAAGACCATGATCTGAAGCAGTAAAGGTAACAACACCTCCTGGAATCGCATCTCTAGGATTCTATTCTAGCTTTTCCCCTTCACGGTTCTCTGTTTATCTCTATGTGGAAAGGGAAACACCCAAAACACACTGGAATAACACTAGAATCAGAAATATCCAGTTTATTCACGATGCTGCTGAAATACATATTCGTAACATCAGCTTCTTAAGAGATGCATGTAACAGTCTGGAAAAAGAAGAGTATGTCAATGGGCTTACTTAGCTGATAGTGTTTACTTCCACTCATCAATACTGTAAAACTTTTGCTGTCCATCTACCTTTACAAAACGTGTTAGCTGCTGTATCTTACAAATATATCTTTTCATACTGCAGACAAGAACATAAGAAAATTACCATACCAAGAAAGGAGTCAGGAACATTCTCGTGAAAAAGGAGGCAGCAAGTGCCAAGCAACATCCGACACATAAGTCTGATTCACAAAGAACTACTTCAAGTAAGAAAAGGGACAGCTAATTTTGACATAAAATTTAGTATAACTTGTAAGCAATCAAATGCTTCAAGACAAATCAGGTACTTAACTACATTGTGAAACACAACCACTTCCCGGGGAGTTTTTACTTCATAAACAAATAGAATCTTTTGACATAGATAAAACCAATACAAAGAAGTTGGATTAGTAGGATTCCACAAGAAGGGATGGCAAATTAGTAGCTTAGAGAAAAATGTAATGATAGGGAAAATTTCAACTCGTGCATTTAGTGGCTATAAAAGGATTAATCTTGATGGAGAAGTTTCTATCAAATCCAGCATAAAAGGTAGAGCAGCTGGGAGGGGGGGAGTGCATGAAGCACCAGTAAACTGCATAAAGAAGAAATAATTCAGACTAAATCGAATGATGTAAGCCAGAAGGAGAAAAAGATAGCTGTAAAGAAAAAAATCTCTCTGTAAAGACATTTAGAACAACAAAAATACTTGAAAGAAATTCTAAAAGCTTGCTGAAACAGAAGAAAATAGTCAAGAAAGAGAAAGAAAAGTACAGAACAAAAAGTAAGTACTGTTTTACTTCATTTGAAATATACTAGAAAGAAAAAAAAGAGTATTAGACTTCTGAAGATATATGTAAGACAGGTAGATGTTTTATAGAATATCAAAAAATATATTATTTAGAAAAAGATACTAAAAGACTCAAGAAATACACTCAAAAAATTAAGTTATATCAAAAGAGAAAAATCACACTTCAACTAGTTCCTCTATTGGCAACAATTAGTCATAAAAGTTGAAGCAAGAGTGGGTTCAATTAAAATAAATTTCATATTTGATTTTGGTTCACTGACTTCAGCAAATCTGCTGGATAGTTATGCTAATTGAAAATGTCCATTGTTCAGAAAGCAATAATCTAGATTGAATACAAGTACCAAGAAAAGTAGCCCAACCTTAATGACCCAATGGGGTAGTCCCATAAAAAGGTGACTAAAGTGATAGTTTAAAAAGGTTTTAGTCATGATTTCAAAGTACTGAAGTTTCTAGAGGAAATACAACATGGTAATTGTCAAGAAGAGATATTAAAGGTAAAGGATGTGACTACAGTTAATAACCCAGCGTCCTGATGCTAATTCTGGAATCCAGGTAAGTAAAAGTCCCCAATGCAAGATCTTGGAGTGGATTCCTATCTCACCAGCTGCCCAAAATGGTAGGGGACTTTCTCTAAGCCAAATGAGACTCAAGTTCATCAGTTTTGCCTTCTTTCCCTGGACACCGTTGCTTTACCAGTGTAAAAATCCTGCTGACCTTCCTCATCCTAGAAATTCACTAATGCAATCAACAGAGGGGCAGTCAGTTTTACATTTCTTTTGTGAGGCTGAAGCAGCACATTCAGATGAATGATTATTTATAAAGTCTATCTGCTTATTCAGTTTTTATCTTGGCCACAAACAGGGCAGGCTTAAAGGAAAACAATTAAAGCATGCTGAAGTTATCACCACAGTGACCAACACAGCAAAGTAAAAAGGTAACGCAGTTACCAAATTTTTCTATGTAAGAAATAAGTCGTGGATAGTGTATTAGATCATCACGATGACATCTATCTTCAATACAACATTGTTATGCTCAACAGACATAACATGATATGCCACAAATATACAGTGATGAGTGAGGATTTGGCACAGTTTTAAAGTCATGTTTCGGACAGATTCCAGTTTATCATTGATATGTATAGCCCTCTGAATGATCAAATACACACCCTAGATAAAGGAACTGGATGAGAACTTTTAATAACTACAGCTTTGAAGATCAGATGCTTCTATCAACTCAGAAGTTGTTTTTCACACACTACACGCAAAAAAATTTATATAATACAAGTTACTATCAGCCTGCACTTTAGGATTCCCTAAGATGGTAGGACAACAGAACTAGAATTCAACCAGGAAGAAAACACTGCACAAAAAGTAACTCTTTAGATTTTCACCAACTGTAAAAACAGATTGGTATCAGCTTTGCCTTTTCTTTTAAAAAAAAATTTTTTGTTAAAATAGTTTTTAAATACCAAGCTCAAAAGAAAATTACAACTAAGGATAACATTGAAGAAATCAGCAGATGGATACTAAAAAAATAAAACCCTAAAGAAAGGAACATTCAGAGAAGTATAACTAAAATGTTTTAAAATAAACTGAGCTCTTTAGAAAAAGAGGCAAGTGTTGTTACACTTTGAAATTTAAAAACGTAACATCACTTGTACAAAGCCCAGCACAAAATACTCCGTCTGCCTACTGTCCCCTGCTTATTCCTCTGCCTTCAGTTCCAGTTGTGACTTCATTCTAACATACTGAAATAAAAATGCTAATTTTTGGGTTTTTTTTAAATCAAATCTCTCGATCATCTCCTCATGTCGGAGTTCTCATTTAGAGTATTCTGTATGTTTTGACTGAAAAGCTTGTTCAAATCATTACATTGACAAATACCAATTACCTCAAAAAGTTTCAGAGGAAAAGAAGTTAAGAATAAGGATTAGAGGAACGTCTAGAATGTCAGCATATCGAGTAAGACCAGGAACAACAAACTCCACTTCAGTATTAGAAAAATTACCACAAAAACTTAGGAAGTAAAACTGCTGACAACCTGAAATTTATCTGCATTAGATAGACAATTTAAATGTTAACATACAAAACTAAACAAATTTAAGAAAGGAGGTACACTGATTGAGTACATTGTTTTACAGCAACTCAGTATTTAGCAAATTGAAAGTGGAGTTTGAAATCAGTAACCACATCAAAAGAAAATGTATCAAGGATACAGAATTTACACTTAAAGACAAATGGTAATACGAAGGACAAGATAACAACGCTGACAAACATCCTGACTGAAATTTGGAACAAAAAAAAAAAGGCAAAAAGAGGTGAAATTTTCAGTGATACTCATATTAACAAGTAAGTGGCTTAACCAGCCCAGTTTTCTGAATAAGGTAATGAGCCAAAAAGTGAACAGAAAAGAGTCTCTTCATTTACTTATGATATAAACTTTTGGGAAGGTATGTGGAGATATTAAAAGACAGTACTTTATTTGGTATTCTGCGTAACTGCAGTAATAGTCAGAAATGCAGAGACATTATCTGGAAAAAGGTTTACCTCTGCACCATAGAAACAAAGTTTACGCTTTGCACATAGATATCCAGGATAAAAGCAGAATTTTAGAAAGGAAAGAGCTATTTCTAGTATTTAAGCCTAAAAAAAGTCAAAGATTTCCCAAATATCTGTAACTACCTTAATACCTTCAAAAGTTGTGGATTGTTGAACACATGAAGAATATTTTGAGGGAAAGTGTTCTTTAATATGTTAATAATTTCCCTATTGTCAATATACTAAACACCGTATCACTACACAAATATAATTAACCACTTTAGTGCTAACAGCTATTGTTATGTAGATACATGCAAACACCAACTGTCCTTTGAATAATGCCAACCTCTCACCTATGAACGCTCAGATTTGGGAGCTGAATGTAATGAAATAACAGAAAGAGAAAGAAAGCAACAGGCCCAATTCACTCACAAAACAAACATATAAATAAATATCAAGAAATAAAAATATTTTAGCCTAGATGGCTGCCAGTAGGGAATGACTCCCCTTAGCTTCTATTCTGACAGTCATCAATTTCCCAGTATCCCATTTCCTCTGTTTTGACTAAGTAGTTTTGATTCCAAGAGTAGCAAAGTTCTTAAGGAGTGCTTGGGTCAGTATATAAGGAGGTTTACTAACTCACTGAGGCTACTCATGTCTTTCATATTAGATGGCTGTCTAAGGTTTTTGCTGAATCACAGCTACTAATAATACTAAAAATAAAGCATTTTTCTTTTAGTGTCTAAAAATTTCATTTTACTTCTGAAATTTTTTATACTTCAAGTTACACAAAAAAATTAAACAGATGTTATTTATAATAGGTTGTAATTTATAATTATAATGCAAATATTTATACTCTAATATAATAATATCAAATATTTGGTGTTTAAAATAATATACTTTATTTTTATAATTACATAAATTAAATAAAAATATGTTATCACGTACAGCTATTAACTAGTGGAATTAATGCTAATGGTAGCTTTTGGTTCATAAACATGTCAAACAAACAAACAAATTTGGAAAAAAAAGAAAATAAAAAAAAAAACCCCAAACAACAAACCAACCACAAAAAACCCCAACACAAAAAAACTCCACAGAGACAAGGGTACAGATCTTGCTCTAATAAATAATAAGAAAAACCCAAAACATTTTGTACTAGGAGAGAACACTTAAAAATGCTGCTGTGTGCACAATCAGAACACTTACCATGTCAATTTTTTGTCTGAATCTTAAGTTTTTTTCTGTATATTTACCTTGTCTTTGATTTTGTCAGCTCTTGTGTCCAAAAGCTGAACTTTGCTTTGCTCCTGGTTGTATTTGCGGCCTCCTGCTCCTGAGGTTATAGCTTTCACTTGTCCTGCAGATGTTGCAATGCTAGTGGATAGTACAGATGTGCTGATACCAGATACTGCAGTGGTACTGTTCCCATTCAGTGATCCATTTATACCTTAAGATGACAGATTTACAAAGTAACATTTAAAAAAAAAAATCTGAAGTAGCAGATACTTTCTTTGATATGTTCCAGTCACACTACCCTAGCTTCCATAAACACATAACAACATACTAGACTACTCACAGGTTACTCCCAACATATATTAAAAATTTGCCATCTAAGAGTCACTTAGATTTGCTCCTGGAGTTATTTTAATTAAAACATGCAGAGTACCCAAGATTTAAAGGACAAACACATTTAACGCTGTAAGGAGAAAAAAAAAAAAAAAAAAAGAAAAAAAATCTGACATTGTCCATTTTTAAGCCCAAACTAGCCTTGAGTTTAGTCAGGGGCAGAAAAGTAAGATTTTGAAGAAAGAACACACAAAAATATACATTCCAGTAAATATCTCACAGAATAATTTGTTTACAATTTTGAAGTATCAATCAGCTCCAAAGAAAACCACACAAAGCCCAAGATATTTTCTAAGTTTTGCAATGTGTAAAATGAGGTGGGGGGAAGTTGTGGGAATGCTATTTGAAATAACATCCACACTCAAGCTTGCTTACTTATCTGCCAAAAAGACTGTTGTTTTCTAAGAAAATACCCCCTAACCATGCAAACTTGCTGCTCTGCAATCCCAGCACTATTATCAGATCGATTCCAAAACACACATCAGGTCCTGAAACCTACCAAAACTATAAACAAAAGCTTTGTTTGTACATCATAGAATCACAGAACAGAACATTCTGAGTTGGAAGGGATCCACAAGGATCAAGTCCAACTCCTGACTCCACACAGGACAACTTAAAAGTTAAACCATAGATCTAAGAGCATTGTCCAAATGCTTCTTGAACACAGACAGGCTTGAGGCCGTGACCACCTCCCCTGGCGAGCTTGCTCACCCTCTCAGTGAACATTTTCCTAATATTCAATGAGAACTTCCCCTGATGCAGCTTTAAGTCATCCCCTCACGTCCTGTCACTGGACACCGGAGAGAAGAGACCAGCACCTCCCTCTCTGCTCTCCCTCATGAGGAAGCCATAGACAGCAATGAGGTCACCCCTCAGCCTCCTCTCCTCTAAGCTGAACAAACCCAGTATCAAACACCAAACAAATGTATCTTACATCTTCAAGAGGCATGCAATACCACTACACAAAATACTGGTTTGAAATGCAAGAAAACGTGAGATCCTGTAGCTGTAGCGGTCCCTCCCTCCATGCCCCCCCAACAAACTACCACCTGATGCCTGCTTCTTATATGCAGAGGAATGGTATTCGTTATAGAAGTGCAAGGCCTCCTAAATCAAACCACAAACTTTAAAAGAAAACTTTTCCCTGCTACTCAGTCGCAGACAAATTATATAAGGAAAAAGGGGGAAAAAATATTAGTAGAAAGAGTATTTCGTTATTGAAAGACCATACTTGTATGCCTCATACTTAGCTAACAATCAGTTTTTATAGGACTGTTTGGGAATGGGAAGAATGATGAGAGGTAAAGCTCAAATTCTACATCTTCCTGCATGTGCAGAAGTTCAATACGATTATTCCCTATACAACTCTAGTCATTACCTTTCTCTGTACTGCTCCGACTATTTTTTCCTGCAGCTCTTGAGTGGAATGAAGCAGAATCATGATTCTGTGTAGGAGGTGCAAACAGTGGTGGAATTCCCAAGAGCGGTGGGAAAAAAGCTGCCCCAGGACGAGAGTGCGTGTCCGCTGTTCGCCACCATTCTGCACCGCAAAGGAGATAAAAAACAAACTTCAGTTGTTCCAATAATATATTTAAATATTTCTGTAAGCACGTTGCTGTGCATAATCTAGAGCAGATTTACTAAATCTGGGAGTAAGAAGAAAACACAACACTTCGGAACTTCTTAAATGACATCCATTTCCTGCAGCAATTCTGGTCTTAAGTCATTAAAGCCATTCTGGTAAAGATTTCAATGCAGTTTTATTTAAATGCATTCTGAAAATAAATACTTAATAGAAAGCTATGTGACAGTGATCATCCCAAAACGAAAAGTGCTAGCCTTATAAAACAGGATCAATATTCACAGGTCACTCTTGAACATTCATTATTACCTCAGCAGTCTTCCTACATCAGGACTATGAAAAAACACAATAGCTTTAAGTCACCTCTGCAATCTCAGTCTCGGAATACTCCAAGGCCTCCACCACAAAAACACATCTGAAGCGGTTCCCCATGAAATGACGTATTTAATATAGGAATCTCCAGCTACTCTATAGTAACTCTATACCCACTCTAAGAGGTTTCTACCCTGGAGCTTGACACTGGATCGGAAAAAAGCAGTCTACTTTTTTCTGTAACATCCTTATTTAAAATGGTTGTTTCACAACCAGAAACAAGGCTACTCTGTTTTTTAAATAAGAAATCTTTATTCCTTGCTCAACCACTTGAATTTATGTAACAAGCAGCACAATCTAATACTCTTTTTTGGTTTTGTTGCCGTTTTAAAATTTCATCTTAAATGGTTATTGATTTTTGTTTTCCAGGAAAATTAACTTTGAATGAGTTGATATGGTCCCTACAACTTTCAGCTTTTAAAGTTCTTTACCATAGCAGGATATATTTAGAATATTTATGCAACCCTTATGTAATCCTTTTCTGCAGATTCTTGAAACTCTGCAAGACCAAACTGACTGTATTTTTTTTTTATAAGGTACTGCTAAGCCTAAACGGCTATTAAGAGGCACACATCCAGTGCATTGCTCTTGTCATAGGTTTCTGTGCTTAAACAGCAGCCCAGAAACGGTGTGCAGATTTGCATAGAGGAATTCCTTAAAAGTGTCAGGGTCTTCTTTTATAATAGCTGTTGCAGTAGCTACAACAACATTTTGTAACACATTTATTAGTCAACAACTAAAAAAACACAAAGCATAATTGAAGAAGAACCTATCAAATCCCTCTGAAGGGAAAGAAACATTTGGAAGAAGATCCTATGTTAAAAATTATATATGTGAGAGAGAAAATGTGTGTGTTTGGGGAAAAAAAAAATGCAGTAATACTTTATCAGGAAAGAAAAATTTTTTCCGAACTTCTCTTAAAACTAACTCTCCCCACCCATCACTAATCAAAACAGAAATGATATCACATCACAAGAAGCAGAAGAATCAGAAACATGACACATAAATGCCATTGTGACAAGGGCTAGAAACATAGGTTTGGTCTACGTAAAACCTAAATCTAACAAGCAAGTGCACATAAAATAATTCCAGTCACGGAAGAGATGGTTATCTCTTGGCCAGGTCCTATACTGGCCATACAACTCTGTGAAGGTGTTTAAAGGGTAGCAATGGTAAGTTGTTTTGGTACAGTTGACTCATACAAAAAAGTTGTTAAAACACAGTGCTTTAGGGTTTTTATGCTTAAAATGTGAGATTTGTGAGTAGGTTTTCCAATCTTATAGTGAAAACTTTATTATGTAACACTAAACACTAGAAATACACTGGAAGGCACAATCTACACAAGTAACAGGATAGAGTAGGTGGTAAGCAAGTCTTTTCTGGCTTCTGGGATTGACTGCTTTTCCTCTCCTTGAAAATTATTTCTTTAGGGCTTAAGTGCAATTATGATTTTTTTTTTGAACCCTGAAACATAGATTAAGTTGTGACATACATTCAGGACAGAAACAGTTTTGCATAATATCCCTGTGAACAGCTGAGAAAGAGCAAAATCTGTGGTTTGGCCCACTGGCATGCTTCATTTCTCAAAATAAAAATATCAAGTTTTGTACATTACGAGGATGAGAACTGTGCCGTATTCTGTTATTTCACACACATATGAGTGTGATTAAAAGAATTAAGACATATAGTTGAGCAGGATGTAGTCTAATGCATTTTAAGACAGTTATTTCATATTGCTATAAAACACATTAAGAAAGTAAGGAAAGTAAGAAATAGCTATGGAAGTATAAGGATGTTACATACAGTAATTAAGACTCTTAATGAATACATAAATGAAGTTTGAGCAACGCTAATGAAAAAATTTTAACCTGCCAGTGTCAATAGACACTGAAATTGTAAGAACATACATCACAGTGATTTAAAAATGTTATAAATGAAAGATTCTAATTGCTAAAAAGACACAAAATATGGCTAGAACACCAGCGATGAAAACAGAGACTGGAGACTCTACAGCAACAATTCCAAAACTTTCACCATGGCATGATAAGCAGGTTGTAATTCATCCGCAAAAACTTCACATTATTCTATTATCTTAAATTTGGAATTTGAGCATAGTCATACAAAGTAGTTTTGTATGTATTCTGAGTGGTCCCACCAAGTTGCAGAATCATTGCCTTGGAATGTACTAACCAAGAAATGTAAAAACAATGGTCACCGGACAATATATATAAAATAGTACACATGCAGACAAATTGCTACCAAATTAAGGACAAAGGTGCCGTTCAAAGGCTCAAGCAAGATTATAAACAACTACATACAGCTAGACTGCCCAAGACAACTTCCGAACTATTTACTATATTATCAAGATCTATGGAAAATACTGCCCTTCAATGAGACAGCAAAACCAAAATTTTAAGATAATTGATTTTTCCCCCCCTACACTTATTTACCCAGATACATGAATATAAAAACTCCATCTTTACAGACATGAGTGTCTCAATTTTTAGTTTATATTTTTAAGAACACCACAGAAGGTCAGCAAACTGTCTAAGGTCAGACTCAGACATCTTTCATTCCTAGTTCAGCAAAAATAAAATTTTCTCAATGAAGGAAGTTCCTCTTGCAAAATGCAACAAAGTCAATGGAAGCTATGAACAACTAGCATCCCTTATAGCAAAGCTTAAAACGAGTACTCGTTAACTCTGCTGTGCTAACACGCATTAGATGGCTGTTACAACCGAATGAATCTTCCCATATAATAAAAAAATTAATGAGAACATTACAAATGAATCAGTATTCACTGCTTTTTGAAGTATTTTACCTCCTTACTTCACCTCTACATGCATTTCTTTCAGATGCTTTTGCTTTGTGTAGGCATGTACATAGTATCTCATTATCCTCCCAGTAACAAAAGTTCTGCTTTTACTTCTCTGGCATTAATAACTAAAACAAAATTCTGTTATTTATATCAAAGTGTCCTGGTTTCGGCTGGGACAGAGTTAATTTTCTTCTTAGTAGCTGGTACAGTGCTGTGGTTTGGATTTAGTGTGAGAATGATGTTGATAACACTCCGATGTTTTAGTTGTTGCTAAGTAGCGCTTATCTTCAGCCAAAGACTTTCCAGTTTCCCATGCTCTGCCAGTAAACAGGTGTGCAAGAAGCTGGGAGGGAGCATGGCCGGGGCAGCTGACTTGAACTAGCCAAAGGGCTATTCCATACCATGGAACGTCATGCCCAGTATATAAACGGGGGAGTTGGCCGGGCGGCGCGGATCGTGGCTGGGGAGCTAACTGGGCATCGGTCAGCGGGTGGTGAGCAACTGCATTGTGCATTGTGCATCACTGGTGGGTTTTTTCCTTTTGTTGTTGGTTGTTTGGTTTTTTTTCCTTCCTCCCCCTCCTTTTTGTTATATTCCTTTTCATTACTATTATTATTATTGTATTTCATTATTACTAGTGTTAGTATTATATTTTACTTTAGTTATTAAACTGTTCTTATCTCAACCCACGAGTTTTACTTTTTTTTTTTTTCCCTCTTTCCTCCTCCTCACCCCACTGGGAGGGGGAAGGGGGAAGCGGCTGCGTGGTGCTGAGTTGCTGGCTGGGGTTAAACCACGACACAAAGAAAATATAAAAAAATACTAAAAGATCTCTTTGCAACTTTTGCTGTAGTTTTTTACCAGTACCTAATCCTACACTCTTAAAACTCTACTGGTGGCGGAATCCCACAATCCTAAATTCTACTGGGGGGGGGGGCCACACGCACAGGGATGGACCCCTTTACTTATGAATAAAATCAAGAAAGAAACAGGACCATGCTGGCCAATTCTATTACAGACAAATGATATGTCTGTAATAGTACCATGCTTTTAAATTCCTCTCATTTTCTACAATCGAGCATTTGTTTTCTGTGGAAAAAAACCCATCTATTTACCCAAGGTGTATTTTGCAATACAGCATTGTCCCCTGAGCTATAGCAGCCCAAGAGGAGAACACTCACATCGAGGCAGAACTGCACTGAAAATAAGACATGTCTTTTATTAGGAGCAGTTCAGATACAGTTCCACGCTGATACTTAAGGGGTTAAGCCACACCATTTTCCAAAGTTATACTTACTTCCCTGTCACAGCACAGTACAGATGTAAACTGGGGGGAAAAGGAGAAAGGAGAAAAAAGAAAAAAAAAAAATCATTGAGCTCACAAAAAGACGTCAAATGAAACTTCCTTTTCCAAGTTTGGACAGAACTTCCACTATTAAGTCTAACAGACAAAAAGCACATTTATAAAGGAAAACAAGTCCATCTTATTACTGGCTGAGTACTTTCAAGAATTGTGGTTATGCAATCAACACACCCATGTAATGAAGCAGGATGTTACCTTGTGATGGAAAGAATAAAAAAGATCAAGTACTACTTTATTTCTTAGAAGACTACCATGAAAACACTGTTTGTGAGAAATTCAGCCAATATATTTCTTTCTTCTCATCAAAATCATCCTGGACTTAAATCAAACCCATAGTCTGAAGTCTTTTGCCTGAAGTCTTTTACAAAGTCTGCCTAGTGGGTGAGGACAGTTAACCCTCTTCCTTATTTTAATATTCCTTGCAACAACTTTTACCTGGAAAAGGTGCTAGCTGGGGATGTGATGCTAACGCTGCGGGTGTACCCAGTGCTCCCAAGCCACCAAACTCTGAATGCCCTGAGCTGGCTGCATGCGGACCAAAGACTGGGTGGCTGACTACTGGGAAGGCACTCAACACAGTGGGTAGGTTACACGGCTGATCCCCAGCTGTTCTGAATGTATGTCCTGAGGGGAAAAAACAACACTTGAAATTGCACTATCCAAACAGATGATGTGAAGTCCAACCTCAAGCTCAAAAAAATTTTATTAAAAAGATTTTATATTTTAAAAGCTATCATTAAGTTTTACATGTAGTATCTTCTAGTCTTGGCATTGTATTTCTACAACACAGAAAATACCGGAAAACATGAGCAACTCTAACTAAAGGTTTGTAAGTAAAAAATGAAAAAAGGTATTATATTTGCCATGGCAATTTCTGTCAGCAGTGGAAAAGAGTCTGTTCCTTTAACATACTGGGATCAGAAACAGAGGAATATCCTTTTATAAGCAGAACTGTTTGATATATCTATCCTTAATACACACAAAATATCCCATTTCAGAGATCAAGAGGGGCCTACAAAACACACAATGCACAAACTAATAATGAAATGCACAAAATAACAAAGATATCTTGCACACATTTTGTAAATTTTACAATAGAACTCAAAACCCCCAATAATTTCAGTCATTTCTGAGATCTAAAATGAAATGTAAGTTAGTTTTAAAAAACAATTTAAAGAAAAGTCTATTGATCATGATCAAATTATCCATTTGTAGGCACTTCTACATTCAGTCCTTACTGGTATCAAAAGCACAAAATAGAATTTCTAGGGAAGTCATTAGCTTTGCCTTGTAGAAGTTGTGAAACTGCTATTATATTGCTTAAACATTGTATTTCTTTTTTTTTAGCTATGGTCCTACATTAATTACATTGAATTAAACATGGCTCAACTTCTGAAGATGATCCAAAAAAAAAAGTTTTAAATGGCAGCTATACATTACTCCTAAATCTTTTTCCACAGCAGTTAGTTCTAATCTCACACTATATTTTCAAAGCTCACAACTTCATTTAAAACGCCTAGAATACTAATTTCCAATCCCATGAACAAACAACAGGAAGCGTTACAATGCTTTGTCTGACTTTTGTTAACAGTCACATCAAGTGACTTCACCAGTCAAGCTTGGATATGTTACAGCTGTTTGTAGCCTCCATTTTGGTAAGACTCTTCTCCGTTTTTTGACTGCTGTAAAGCTTTGCCTTAAAGCCAAAATTTCCTCCTCCCCCCGCCCCTCCAACAAAAACTGCTTTATAATAGGATATCTTTCACATAGCTGGACTTCAACAATAGCATGCAAAAAGTAAAGGCACTATTACGAAAGACATTTTTAAAACAACTCTCATCATTCCTTTTTTTTTCTTTTTAAATTAACAGGGTCACCTAATCCAAAAAACAACAGTCTACAGAAAAGGTCTTCAATCTGTGGCTTTAACAAAAGAGAGGAAAAAAAAATAAGTCTGGTGTCTACAAACTTAGCAGTCTGTGGTATGCATTTCCCTGAGAAAAGATTTAGGAGTACACAAATCTAAAATAATGTAAACCCCTGGAAGGAGACACTGAGAAATTCTTTTTGTTAACAGTCTACATTAAGACCTCTCAGTACCGGTTTGAGTTTTAGTGTTTTGGTTCTTTTCTTTCTTGGCAGATTTATTTGCAGTGCAACAGGTTGCCCTGAGACAATAAGCAGTCCCAGTCCTTTGAGGTTTCCAAAACCAGACCGGGTAAGGGCCTGGGCGACATGGTCTGACCCTGTAAATGGATTCTGTTCTTCACACTAGAGGCCTCCTGAAGTCCCCTCCAACCTGAGTTTTCCTATGATCCTACAAATTTACAAGCACTTCTCAGTGCAAACTCAAGACGATACCCCAATGATATTTTTATTTTGCAGCCATATTTCGGAAATATACATTACTCAATTCCAATCCAACTATCTTAATTACTCTTTTTCAAGAATCCAGTTCTTTACCTCACTTTCATACCATTTCATCATCTTCTGATAAACTGTAATCTGTGATAACTTCTTAAGAGTCAGGAACTGGTTTTCTTTACTTTTTAAATCTATACAAGGGAAACCTTTTCTTTGCATATACAGATGATGAAAGCAGTAAGAATCAATACTACCACAAGCACCTCCACATGCATGTAAGAACAAATTATTTACAATGAGTTCTGTTTAGCAGCTTATACCTCACATGAAACTTTACACACAAATACATGTTATGTTACATAACATAACATATATATTAATATATAATATATAATATGTTATGACAGAAAAATATACCTAAAAATACAGCAAATATTTAGTAGTAAATAAAAACCTCTTTTCCTTTAACTAGATATTTTTGCTTCCAATTTAAATTTTTTATTTACAGAAGTCTTGCCAATGTTCTGTACCACTCTAGTACCTTATAATTTACATAGATTTTTTTTTTAATTTATTACTATTGACAGGTATAAGCATAAAGGCCATTTTAAGCTTCTTTCTTGTAATTTGTTAGTGTCCAGAACAACATTCTGACCTGACTTTTGATACTACTACAGCTATACCACAAATGATGCATTTCCCATTATGACTGCTGTCCTGGTTTTGGCTGGGACAGAGTTAATTTTCTTCTTAGTAGCTGCTACAGTGCTGTGTTTTGGATTTAGTGTGAGAATGATGTTGATAACACGCTGATGGTTTAGTTGTTGCTAAGTAGTGCTTATCTTAAGCCAAGGACTTTTCAGTCTCCCATGCTCTGCCAGCAAGCAGGTGTGCAAGAAGCTGGGAGGGAGCATGGCTGGGGCAGCTGACCCCAACTAGCCAAAGGGCTTTTCCATACTATGGAACATCATGCCCAGTATATAAACTGGGGAGAAGTGGCTGGGAGGGGCAGATCACTGCTCAGGCATTGGTCAGCAGGTGGTGAGCAACTGCATTGTGCATCACTTGTCTTTTCTTGGGGTTTTTTTGGTTTGGGTTTTTGTTTGTTTTTTTTTTTTTTTTGTTATAATGAGGCTCAAACTCACAACCTCGGCATTGCTGTCACCTCTGTACTTTGGGAGCCATCTATGGGAAACTATTAATAATTACACCTTTTATCTTTTCTCCTCAGCTTAGTTGCTGGCTGGGGTTAAACCACAACAACTGCATACAGTGAACATACTGCAAACTCTCATAACCATCATATACCTAACTGTCACCATTTCTAGCCAAATCAGGCCATCACTGTAATTTGAGTCAAGGATAGAACCAGCGAATGCAAGGACAAGGTCACACTCTATCATCTTTGAAAGGTCATACAGATTAGGGGAGGTTTCCAACAACTGAAGAAAGGCCAGTGTTGGATCCATCTTCAAAAAAGACCAAGAGGACAATCAAGGGAACTACGAAACGGTCAGACTTATGCTAGTCCCCTAGAAAATAATGCAGTGAGCCCTCTATATGAACCATGCAGGAACACATTCCTAAGCACATGCAGAATGCCTCCTGTGATAAAATTACTGGGTTTACAGACAAGAAGAGAACAGTTCATGCCATTAACCTCTAATTAAGCATCGCTTTCGATACTGTCTCCTCCCACAAATACTCCTTAATCCAAATCAGGACATTACGGTCTGGATGGGGTGACAACTAGATGGGTAAAAAAAAACAGTGGGATGCTCAGAGTATAATGGTTAATGGGCCCTACTCTACCTGGATGCCTGTGACAAGTGGAGTACTGCAGGGTTTTATCCTGGGATCTGTCCTGTTTAACATCTTTACCCATGACTCGGAGCAGGAAATGAAGTGCTTTCTCATAAAGCTTGTGGTACACATCAAACTGGGGGGACAAGTCAATTCACTTGAGGAAAGGGCTGCTATCCAGCGGGAGCTAGACAGGCTGGAGGAATGGATTGGCAGGAACCTTATGAAACTCAACAAGAACAAAAGCAAAGTCCTGCACATGGGAAGGAATGACCCCTTGGAACAATACAGGCTGGAGACTGACTTACTGGGGAGCAGCTCTGCAGAAAAGACTCCAGGGGTTTCAGCAGACACCATGTGCATTAGCCAGCAGTGTGCCCTGGCAGCAAAGGTCAGCAGCAGGCTGGGCTATATGAGCAGGAGCACAGCCAGTAGAGCAGGGGAAGTAAATATCCCTCTTAACTCAGTACTCTTCAGACCGCATTTAGAATACTGCATGCTGGTTTGGGTCCCAAAAACAAGACAGACACTGACCTCAAAGTTGACCTTGCTTTGATTATTAGACTGGGCTAGATGACCTCCTGAAGTCCTTTCCAAGCTTAATTTTTCAATGATCTATGTCTACAGATACACATAGACCCAAGGTAGTTCTGAATAAACAAGCAGCAACTGCCAGAAGCATGCTAGCTGTAGAGGCTGAAGCTCCAGAAGGCCAATTTACTGTACTTCTCAGCACCAGCACAGTGATATCACTTTTTACAGCCTAACCAGCCTGACCTTCTCTTTGATGTGTTTTACTGAACTACAAAGACTTACCCTACACATGTTGGAGGGAATCTCATTCACGTACATAAAAAGTCTCTCACTGCAAGGAGTGTCCCACCTGAACAATTTGCCCCTTTGTCCTAGCACAGAAATAGCACCATTTGAGTTTTTAGTAAACACGTTTCTTGAAGAGGGGTAGACAATAACCCCCCTCTACTCTCTAGGCACTGTTTGTTGGGGGTGGGCAGTGGAGCGAATTATCTTGCTGCTAGATGACAAATGACTAGAGGTGGACTACAGTGAATATGTTCCAAGATTTGTCTTCTACAGGGTGCCTGTAACATGTTTGTTAAACAGATCATTTCAGTAAATTTTACACCGTTCTTCAGACCTCCTGCCAGAAGCAGTGAAATTTTTATGTGCAGCAATGAAAATGCTCAACAGGTCCAGTCACAGTGCTTATTTAAAACTTTCCAGGGCAGGTATTGATCCCATTCAATACCCTCTAGCAAGCTTTTTTTACTGCATGTTCTCATAAAGAAACAAATGCATTACAGAAAACCTGTTCCACTTTCAAGTATTGTCTTGAGTCATGCCACTGTGATAAAACTTACACATTTCAAAATGTAAACAATGAGTACATCCCATTATTATCACGAAAGTCAGACTAGGGTGATTAAAAGTTGATTAGTTTTTTCTTATTAGAAAGCCATTATCCCATTGCCAGGCTTTCACCTTAAAAATTAATATATCAAAAATTTCCTGGCTTCATCCCTCTGCAAAACTGCAATGAACAAACTAACAGAAGAGGCAAGATATTCTTCACCTCTCAGAGAAAATCATCAGAACAAGCAACACACATTGAGCAATTCTATTTGTAGAACAAAAGGCGATTCAAACCAGCAAAAGAACCACTAGAAATCCTGGAGGAAAGCCTCATCAAGCAACAGTTAAGCTCTATCGTGCCGCCTTCGTATTTCTTGTTGGAGGAATGTCCATTGTTTTTTAAAAAAAAAAAAAACCAAACAACAAACAAACACACAAACAACAACAACAACAAAAATATCACCAGGGAATTAGCTGCACAAAACTGCAAGATGATTGCAAGTCTTCACTTTATGAATGTACTATTAATATCTTTCATCATTTGTTTAATTTTATGTACGCTGCAGTATTATTCCAATTTCTTTAGCTTGCTTTCACAGTAAACCTGCTCTGACCAAGTTAACTGAAAAGCTCTAGAAACAACAATGCTTTAGAACCAAAGTCTCTTCCCTTTTTTCTGATATCATTTGTTCTTTGATAGAAAAGCATCATTCAAACATTCCACAGCTGTTACGTTCATATTTACAGCTTCAACTATGGCGAGACAATTCATTGTATCATCTATCACTCAGAAATAACTAGGAAAAGGGAGGTTTGGCAACAGTTTATTTCATCTGAAGTCTAGTATCATCACCGTGTAATACAAGACCTTCTACAGAGCGCTTCTCTTTTGCTGACTCTTGCATGAACCATTTAAAAGGCATAATTTCCCATACAAAGTACTCCGTGATATCATTATGAGGGCATATACTGTCATACTTCATGCCAGGTTGTTCCTTAATCTGTGAGTAATCTTACCTGATGTCTAGCAAGTGATTAAGAGTAGTTCTAAATGAGAAAAATAAGCCAAATGAGGTAAGAGGGACAATGCTTACATGAATTCCAAGACTGTATACATCTTCTATGCTCAACTCCATTTTTTAACTTTGAAAAACATGAAGGAAGAAAAGACAGACCATGAGTAGCATCTATGTTAAAGCCGAAAGCACAGCTGGAGGACATTTTTTCCAACAAAGACTTGTCTGAGATGGAAGGGATGTCTGGCATTCTGAAAGCAGTAAAACTGAATTAGAGAATCCTGACAATCTTACACACCAATTAGTTTCTTGTAAACTATAAGAATCCCTGAATTTATCTAAACTTTTTTTTTTTTTAAAGAATTGTTTCTGCTTGTTAAATCTATGAGAACTCAGCTAAATTAACAATAACTACATCAGACAATTAATTGCTTAGGAGCGCTGATGTGGTATCTTTCTTCTAAAGCCCTTCAAACTATTTGGAACTTTCAGCTGGAGAGTGGGCAGTGAGCTGCATCATTTGTCTACAATGTATCATGTCGTTTCTGACTGTACTCCAATTTTCACAACATCCAGCGTGCTTTATTTGTTTAAACAACAGGTACAACTGCCCCAGTTTCAACTGGTGCCCCTGCTTTTAACTTCAGTATGAGTAATGCGGTCTGTAAGATTGGGAGGTTGGCTGGCAATATGATGACACGATGGGTTGGAGAGAAAAAACCAACAGCGCTAGATGAACTGGATTGTAAAAATCATGGGTAAAATCTAAGCATAGATGGAGTTGTGCATACCTTAAACAATAAGGAGAGTGAATCTAACGCAGAAAGGAAAAGAAGTTAAAAGCAAAATGAAAAGAGGAAGCGACCAGAAAGAAGTGAAAAGAAAGTTTATTTGAGCTGCTACACACCTGGAAGGGTGGGGAAGGGCAGCACAGAAGAGAGCAGGCACAGTACAGCAAGTCAGCATGTGTTTATATGTTAGGACAAGGCAAGAATTTATAATAGCATATATGAGACCAAAAACCAAAACAAAACAAAAAACAAAACAAAACAAAAAAACCACCATAAAGAGATGACCAGAAATTTTGTAATGCTGGTAAAGGAAATTTCATAGGAGTTTCAGCGCTAAACTCCAACTTTTGAGATAACCTGAACATAAGGATGCAAGAAAAATCAGGGAACTCCAAGACTGTAAAAGCATACATAACCAGAAGAACAGAATAGTTGCTAATGGAGAGAAAAAGCAGGAAAAGACCAAGATCCAAGAACAGAAGGTTCATTTGTGCCATTGTGTTGGGTTTGTGTGGCAGGGTTTTGGTGGCGGGCGAGGGGCTACAGCAGTGGCTCCTGTCAGAAGCTGCTAGAAGCTTCCCCGGCTCCAACTCAGACCTACCTCTGGCCAAGGCTGAGCCAGTCAGCGATGGTGGTAGCGCCTCTGGGATAGCATATTTAAGAAGGGGAAAGTGCTAAAAAACCTGCAGTGGAGAGAGGACTGTGATGTCAGAGAAACAACCATGCAGACACCGAGGTCAGTGAAGAAGGCGAGGGAGGAGGTGCGCCGGAGCAGAGATTCCCCTGCAGCCCATGGTGAGGCAGCAGGCTGTCCCCCTGCAGCCCATGGAGGTTAGCGGTGGAGCAGAGATTCCCCTGCAGCCCATGGAGGACCCCACGCCGGAGCAGGTGGCTGGGCCCGGATTATGCCGTGACTCTGTGGGAAAGCCCACGCTGGAGCAGTTCGTGGAGGACTGCAGCCTGTGCAAAGGACTCACATTGGAGAAGCTCGTGGAGGGCTGATGCCCATGGGAGGGACCCCACGCTGGAGCAGGGGAAGAGTGTGAGGAGTCCTCCCCCTGAGGAGGAAGGAGCGGCAGAGACAATGTGGGATGAACTGACCGCAACCCCATTCCTGTCCCCCTGTGCCGCTGCGGGGTAGGAGGTAGAGGTATCGGGAGCAAAGCTGAGCCCGGGAAGAAGGGAGGGGCAGGGGGAAGGTGTGTTTTTAAGATACGGTTCTATTTCTCATTATCCTACTCTGATTTGGTTGGTTACAAATTAAATTCATCTATTTTTCCCCAAATCGAGTCTGGTTTGCCTGCGACTAATTGGTTAGTGATCCCTCCCTGTCCTTGTCTCGACTCACAAGCCTTTCGTTATATTTTCTCCTCCCCATCCCACTGCAGGGGAGGAGTGAGCGAGCGGCCGCGTGGTGCTTTGTTGCCGGCTAGGCCTAAACCACGACAGCCATGTTTTAATATAAAGAGCAGTGCACCAAAAAAGACAGCATCAGAAAGACTAAGCATTCCCTGTTCTCCAAGAGACTCATTTTACCACCAAAGACCTCTGCAAACTGACCACGCTTTTGTGGGACTTTGTACACAGAAACCGTTACTTGACCTTGTTTGTTAATTCTATTCCTCCTCCCAGATTTTTTTAATGCTATTACTGTGTTAGTCTATATAATGGATAATTTTGGAATGATCCCCTGACTGCAGTATCTCATCATGTTAGATGTTATGAATACAGGGGCATTCACTAGGATTTTTCATTTATTAGCAACTACAAGGCAACATAATGGCAATATTGCATACACAGTGCAGGGAAATTCCTCTTACTGATTTCAAATTTCTGGTTCAGGTGCTTTTTTTCTTCTCCAAAACAAGAACGGATTTGCACTTAATTCCACTGACGCTAACTATTGCAGGTGATGTGTATAGTGAGTATTTCTTTATACTTTCAGCCCGAGTTTAAAAACATTGTATTTCAGTTCTATGTTTGCTGAACTTAGTTCAAACGTCTTTAACTGCAGTTAGTAAATTATCACATTAAAAAAAAAAAAAACCAACCCAAACCTCATTCATGTACACCTTCTTCCACAACTGATGTCCATTTTTAACTAGTCATACTACATGTTAGTTACCATCTGCTACACAGTTCAACCAGGAACGATCACAATACTGTGTTTTTTCTTAAAAAAAAACAAAAAACAAAAAACAAAAAAACCAAACAAACAAACAAAAAACAAAACCCCAAAAAACAGTAACAACACTTGCTTCTCTCACACAGACCACAGTGGTGATGTGATGATGCTGATGAGCAGCAATGCATTGCAATGCTTCATAATACTGTAGAGATAGGTCAAGTTAAAATGTCCTTTGAGCTTGTTAAGTTTGTCAACTTTTTTCATCACACAAGAGTAGGTGACTTTATACTATATTACACATTATTACAGCCTTTTAAAAAAAATACATTGTGTGCTCCCTAAGCCATTATCTAATCCCCAGAAAAGAGAAGCCATCAATTTTTAAATATGCAT
The DNA here is from genome assembly GCF_018139145.2 of Gymnogyps californianus. Taxonomy (NCBI): domain Eukaryota; kingdom Metazoa; phylum Chordata; class Aves; order Accipitriformes; family Cathartidae; genus Gymnogyps; species Gymnogyps californianus. The sequence continues at coordinate 44,625,514 of NC_059477.1, forward strand.
TTAGAAACATGGAAGAAATAAAACATAAAGGAAAAATGGAAGCAAAATCTTATAACAATAAACTGAACTGTAATATTTTTCCTCTTTCTTATTTGATGAAAACATTAACAGTGTGTCTAGCAACTAGTTCTACTATTTCCTTAATTTTCCTATTTTAGTGTTTGCTGTTCAAGTTACTTACTGTAGACACGCTCTGCATCGCAAAATTTCATATTAAACTGCACTTCTTAACGTTCTTGACTTACTGCAAATAGGTTAAATATTTTTGAGCATAGCTTTTGAAATTCTACTAACCACTACACAGATAAATGATTGAAAGAATTACTCCAAAGGGCAACATACATTTCAACAACGCTGGTCTCTTAGTAACAGGGAATGATAACTGTGAATGCCTTTGTTAATATTAATGAACTTCACGGTGCAATATAAGGTTTTCAGAAGAGCTAAAAAGGAATAAATACTTAAATAATGCCTTAAAATACAAAGCATCAATGCACCAACCAGCAGAAATACAAACATAATGTGATATTTCTAACAACATTAAGGGTATTCAAACTTACACAGCAAATCTAGAGAACTGCTTAGGGTGACAGAAATTACTGTGTATTTTCCTCCTTTCTGTGTGGTTCTTTAATCATTACAGTGCTAGCAAAGTTTGCCTTTTACATGCCTCCCAACACCAGTAAGTCTTCCAAATTCCTTGTATGCACGATTCCAAACTACTTGTATGCATGATTTTGTAGTACTGACGAATGTCCCTCAGTGTGAAAAGCTGGAAAGCATGGAAAAGGCTAGAAATGGTTTATATATACATAAGTAACAATCATCCACTCTTATCGTTGGTTTAAAAAACAAAAACCTTCATCTGAATAGAGAAACATCAAAAATATCTCTTAATTTAAATGAAGAGCAAAGCACTGGCGCTCTCATTAAAGCACTTCAAAAAAAAACAAAAAAATTAGCATTTTAATAAACTCTGAATATGCTCTCACAGAAGCAAGTACACAGGTAACAAACATGAATGCAACTGCAAGGACTCCATTTTTAACTTTCCTTCATAAATCATAGGTTAAAAGAAGCTAGTCTTGGACTAATTTTCTAAAAAAAGGAAATTTTCAAAAGGGATTGACAAAACTGCACTCTACTGAGAAAGCTGATACATAATTTAGGTACAAACACTGCAGATGATTAACTTTGAGGAGTAAGAATACAAGGAACATACACAGAGCACTGACCTACTAAGCCATATTTTAAGAAGTATCAACCACATAGCAACTCTCATGGCTTGCTTTAACATAAGATCCACTAGGTGCTTGATGTGGTTTTAAATGATATTTAGGTGCTTGAATACAATGGTTTCCTTTAATCTCTAACATCCAAAAAGCAATGCACTGAAATTCTTTCAATGTTCTTTCTACTAAGTCTGTTCCTTACAAATAAAGGTAAAATTCCATGTCCAAACAATACTCAAAATTGTTCACTCAACGGTGTAGTCCTTATAGCAAATATTAGATGAGACAGAATTTTTAAAAAATATGTTTTTTGCTTTGATAGAAGCAGCTTCTGGTTTGGAAAAAAGTTTTGGGTTGGTTTTGGGGTTCCCCCACCCCCCTTTTCATTTTCATTTTATAAAAAGTTAATAAACTTCCTTTTTTGAAAATTAAAAATAAAGAACCCTTCAGGTCTGATAATATCAAAACAATAAGACTCGATTGTTCAGCTTTGAACAGTTTCACACACTGGTATTATTGCCCCTCATAAAGACAAAACACTGAATTATGCTATCATTTACTCATGTGAGAAAAGGCTGTTGATTTATATTCTTCCAAAGTTGCTAACATCCTCATGAGGATGAATTTAAACCTCTTTCCAGAGTCAATTTTCTTTTCCAGTGAGCCTTCTTATTTGCAGCAATGGGTGAATAAGAAGAAAGCAAGTAAAGTATCTGTTTACTTGACTGGAATGCTTCAATTATTCAGGAACTAGTGCTGTATTAACCAATTAAACTAACAGTATGTGATATATTCCATAATGGTTTCACACAGGTGCTTTGTCTACTTGACCTGGGAATATGCCAAAATAATTTATTTGTAGTGTAATCTCCCTGGCAAAGCATAAAGACTCCCACTCCTAACTCACCATGCATCGCAGGGACCTGACAGGGTATCCAATCAAGTTTATCGCAGAGACTACTTAATAGACTATTGATTGCTGCAAAGAAAATAAATTGATGAATTGGAATAAAAAGAACCTCTCTAATCTGATGCATAGATTAAGATAGCTTTACCTTCTCTTAGTAAGAATAATTGTTCATTCTTAAACAATTATTTTATCAGATGCTAGAGAAATGTATTTTTAAATGTGAAGATAATTGAATTAGCAGATTGAGACTGACAGACATTGTCATCTTTTTTTTTTTTTTTTTTTTTTTTTTTTAATATCACAGAAGTGAGTAACATCTCAGTTTAGGAACAGGCTAGGATACTAGTCTATCTCGACTACAGAGTATCTTGTAAATTCAGGAAAGTTTTGGCTCAACGAAATTGCCGCTCCAGCCATAGATCATTCACGGGAAAACAGTCTTTGGCTGGTTGACAGCATAAACACTTCTGTGAAGTTTCTCTAGGACAGTGTATGCCTTTTCAGAGTAGATGCAACAGTAACCATAGTGTACTGTGTCAGGTAGAGAAATGGATATACTCATAAATAAAACTGATGGGACAGTACTGATAGTAAACTACATTCCAGCTTGGTTTTAGGAATACAAAGTGTCCTTGAGAAAACATACACATTCTTAAAGATCAGATGCAGCCAGGCAAAGGATCTGACCATTAAAAAAACTAAAAGGAAACAACCCATGAATACTGGGAATTACCGTCTGTCTTTATAACTATTAGCTATCAGACAGAAATGAAACTTTTTTTAAAGTAAAAGTTGAGAATAAAATTTTAAAAACTACTTAAGAAAAGGACTACTTGGATTTTCTAATGAAGAAAGAAACTGACAGTGTAGTATCTTTATTACATTATTCACCTGCTTTAGTCTTACTGTATTGTGATAGACCAAATTTATATCCTATGTATACACACAATGTTACAGGAGACACAAAATTACATGCTGTAATATCTACAAAGCAAAGGCAGCAAGGAGAGGTAAATGAGCCACATAAATCCTCAGTTTGGGACTGTACGTTTATAGCCATATGTAAATGAACTCCTACTACATTCCGGGAGCCATCACAGAGAACCATTTCAAATGGCATGGGCTAATGAACATAGACACAAAAGTCTTTTGGAGTTGAATTTGTAGTGGGATACTGAAAAATAAAACACATTGTTATTTGCTCTAGATCAGTTTTAGTCAAGAACTTTTCTGGCTGATTCTAGAGTAATTAAAATAAATAGTTGAGACACAATTCTAGGCATGCAGACATTCTGGTTTCTATTTTTCTTCCCAAGGAAGATGCAAACGAACAAACGCAGGCTGTAGTAGGGCACTCGGAATCTACTGGTTCTATAGTATCAGGGCAGAAGAGTTTTTCAGTTTGGAGAATATACACTTGCTCACTCTACTGCAAGAGCCAAGTTTGTTCTGAAAGTAGTGGATTACCATGAACTTAAGCTGAAAAACTTCCTATTTACTGTGTATCTTTTAAGAATCAGTAGTACTCAGGCTAACAAAAAGAATGTATATGATCTGTTCTCCAAAGTGAAGAAAGAAACAGCAGGGAAGAGTTATTTACCATTTCTTGTTGACGACATATACATCATTCAGTTGAAATATGAGTTTCATTCACAAAAATGAGATTCTTGCATGGAGAAATCTTCCATATAAGCTTCTGATTCAAGCCAAGATGTTTCACTCTAGTCAAGACTATCTAAGACTACGACATTTTGAAATTCACCTTTTCAATCTCAAATTCCATTAGAAGAAACTATTCCTCCAGATATAAAACTACAGTATGGGTTGGGCTTGAATGCTGAGAACATGATGTATATTCTAGAAGTTGATTATTAGATCTTAATCTGAAAGTGGCACAGTTTGCTAGATCAATGCTTAATTTCATCCTCACTTCCGAGGCAGCTCTGCAAACTGAAAACTTCTTTCACATTTGAAACAGGCAATTTGAAATGAATTTCATTCCTTCAATAAACAAGTACTGTGTCAAATGTATTCACATCATATAACGTTGCTTAGGAAAAAAAAAAACAAAAAACAAAAAACAAAAAACAAAATAACCCCAAACATTTTTCTTCGATGCATCTGTGCGACCTTATTATATCTGACTTGTAATAATAATTACCATTGTTGGCAAACACTAAAATTACATTGCAATATATAATTGAGTCATTTTTACCGCATGTGTTGATTGTGGAACTCAGTGACGCAGCTCCAGTGGAAAGGCCACCTTTCGATACTGCTGAAGCTACAGACAGTGTAGAAGACGCTGGAGTCGAAGCAGCTGCAGTAGAGGAGACTGACGATGACGTTAACCGCTCTCCAGACTCCATATCTATAAGACAGAAGATAAATGTCTGTCTTCTATGGCAGGAAATGAAATCACAAGGGGACTACATGAGTGTCTGTGCTGACCATGTCTCAGGATCTGCACTCAATTCGTGAGTAGTTCCTATGAGACCTTCACACAAGAGGCACATCACAAGAACAGCACTCGGTCATCAGGAGAATCCAGCACAACTGCAGCAGTAAGGGGATTAGGTAGTGCTGTTGAGAGCTATACGACATTTCAACTTGAATGCCAACAGCCTCACCTGGGACCACCACCCACACTCTCTGCTCAGGAGCTCCATTTCGGCTCAGGCTGGTACCTTCAGCCCTTGCCTGAGTCAGGTCATAGCTCTGCAGCCTGGTCTGTGCCCACACCTCCTGGCTGCATCCCATGTCTCATGTTATGGCTTCCCTCCAGGCCTGCATCAGCTCCTATCTTCTGCTATTCCTGATCAGACTACCGGACGGACCCTGGGCCTGACAGATTCCTTTATTTTGTCTGGACCCTGTGACCACCACACTGTTCAGATCCTGTGGGACCGTGCTGGGGTCGGGAAAAGCACTGCCTGTGTCATCCTCGACTGCCAGCTTGTCCCTCCTTGCAGAGCTGCCCTGCTCTTGCTGCTCCCTGACAAACCCAGGCTTTAAAGAACCTGTAATGCACCCCAAAAAGTCCCTATCTAGTCTCTTAATTTAGGGAAAGACCCAGCTATTATGGTGAGATAGTATAAATATAAGACCTCCTGTAAGTTGCTACCTTTTTTTTTTTTTCCTGGTGAGCTTTTCATATGAAGTAAGGCATTTTTATTTGTGCCATGAATTGCCTAAATCAAAAGTTACCAGACTTATTTCACTGAACAAGCACGTGTATTTTAAGAAAAACACACAGTAAAATTATTATTAAAAATACTACTTGTTGAGAAGTAGTTTCTCAAATACTTAAAAATTGCAGCCAAGCAAATGATGTTTCAGCATAGTGGTAGCAGAGTCAAAAGACTATCTGACTGAATCTGCCAGAACTGCAGTCAACAGTGAGTCAGGATCAGAGTATAAATAAGGTCGGGAAGAAATCTTTTCAGAGTCCCTTTATTATTACAAAAGCAAGGAGACTAAGCACAGTTAACTCCTAACAGGGAAACTCCTGAGAAACCGGTTCCTGTCCTGGAGTCTCCTTCAGCTACAGAGGCAACACCCTTTCTCACACCTATCACTGGAAACCTGAGGAGGCCGAGCACTAAGCATAAATCAAAACAATTGCTGTAAAATCTCACTCCCAGTCTCTGTAAAACAGAATGCCAAGTACACAAGAGACAGAGTTTTCCAAATTGTATTTTAACCAATTTAGAAAACTGATGTGTTAAACAGCACTTCTGATCCAAAGTTACGTTAAACAGTGACTTCCCAAATACTCATTCGGAAAGCCAGCATAAAAGCTGTTATATACTTCTCCAGAAAGATGCAGTATTCTTGGTTCCTCTCAGCCCGTAAAAAAGAATTTTAAAAAGCTAAAGGAAACACAAAAGCAAAAGTCACAGAGAAACACACAAAATATCTGGAAGATACACTGTGCCCATTTTAACTAAATCATTAATTCCTTATCACTAATAATTTTTATACATGGCAATTTCTATGTACCAGATAAAGTCTCTAGACTTTGCTAGCTAGCAGAACAAAAGATACTACTTTCCAGAAGGGAACTATAGTACATCATATAGAACTGCCTACCCTTTACACAAACTGCAAACAACCACTCTGCAGAGAACAGCACCGAAGGACTTCACTGCTTTTATTCTTTACAGCCCAACTTATCACATATAATTTTCATGCATGCAGAAGAAAATTTTTTTTCTGCAAATACAGAAAAATCAACTACTTACACTGATATGGCACAAAAAAGTATCTACTACTATACTGAATATGAGGGCTATGAACTTCTCCTTCAGAACAATAGTAGAAATCAAAAAAAACTATTTCCTTCAGAGAATTTATCAAGGTAAAATATTATTAAACATTTTAAATTTTTAATTCAGGACTCCTGAATACATACTTTTCTCCAACTAAACATTTTCTATCCACAATTAAAGAATACCTCACTGATTTTTAGTAATCTGTGAATATAATTCAGCTAAACTGCTACTCAGCAGAAGCAGGCCACTGAGAAATACTGTATATACAGTAGACTTTAAATGTTATATTATGTCCATTAAATTTTATAATTATTCCTAAGGATAATAATTAATAGAAATCCCTTTCATAAGGGATTATGATTTAAGTATGTATCTACAGATTTAAGTCTGTAGCATTAGCAAACAGATGCATTATTTCACGCTACAAAAAATTTACTCTTTAGTATAGAGAGTTCAAGAAAGAGACATAAATGAATATAGCAAAGCACATTTTTTAGATACTATGAATGATTGAACTTAGGTGAGGCCAACAGGCAGTTCTTGTACAAAAACCTATGGTTTTATTGTATTTTGGTATTCATTCTTGTAAGTATGGCCACAGTGAATTTACTGTATATACAGATGGCATAAGGAAAATTAGACACACATCATAATGGTATTATTACAGTAATCACTTGTAAAAGGGAAGGTATTTCTAAGCTTTAATGCACTGCATTCAAAACTCAGGACTGAAACTTTGTATTTTACTTATGTTTCCTGACAAAAACACCCAGAATTCTCCAATTTCTAAAAAAAATTGCTGTCATGTTGTGTGTAATAATATAGCATTAAAATAAGTCTTTACCATCTGATGTATTTTATAAACAAGCACAGTTAAGAACCACCTATAAGCAATCCACATTTGTGTCATAAATAGGAAGATATCCTTGGTAAATCAATATTTTTGTTAATACAGAAATGTAAATTTAGCTATACTTGCAAGCTTTTAACCAGTGTAAGCCATCTCTTTGAACTGGTACTACAGCATCAAATAAGAACAGGGAGAATAGTAATAAACTGCCATTTTAAGGCTCCCCTTCTTCCTCACCCCCTCCCCGCTCTTTTTGTTTCGGTTTGGCAGGGGGTTGGGGGGTGTTTTTTGGGGATTGCATTCTCAACCTTTAATTCAGCTGCTTGTTCAAAGTCATTAATAGAAAACTGGAATATTGGTATTTCTGAGTGATTTTGAACTGAAGAAATTATATTCTTTTCCTAGAGACATACATACTGTTGCTTTCAAACTAAGTCAACCCTTAATTATGTTTAGTTAATTACTCTAACCACAGCAGATGGCTGACTCCAAAAGAGATAATCCCCGAAACAGTCATTAGTCAGGATCAGCAATAATTACACTGTAGACCTAATGCGTTCTGTGACTAAAAAAGTCCATACCAGTTACAGCAGATCCATATTCTTTTTAACCTCAAGTATAAATTAGACGTTTGTTCCATTTTAGTGTATTTTGCCAGTCAATAATTATGATGAACTTTCATGATTGCTTTTTAAACTTTCATATTTGTAAAAGAGAAATTGAATAAGTAGAACTAGGGGGAAAAAAAAAAAAGATATTTTTTATTTTCTAGGTGTAGTGATTTGTGTCAGTTCCTCTCAATGCTTTGCGCAAAACTCCAGTTATCTTCCCAGAATTTTCCATAGTGAATAATAAACATGAATGCAACTGAACCCAATGAAAACAGCAATCTCTCATTAAAAAGGAACAAAGAAGGGAAGTATGTGCAACTTTACACAAGGAAAATGTTGTCTTTTCTTAAAAAAAAAAAAAAGGTGAAAAGTTACTAATGTTTAATAAAAACAAGAACACTAAAGATAGGTAAAGGCTTACTAAAGGAAACAACAATCAAATCATTTTCACATTTAACAAGGTGAAATTTCTTTAAACTAAATTACCTACCAATTCCATGCTTAAAAGTATACTGACAGAAAAAAATGGTTTTTTACTCTTAAACAGGTATTAACAAATAACTCCCTTCACAAGATATTATCATGGATATAATAGTATCCTGTCAAAGTTAGTTGGGATGCATGGGTCTTGAAAAAATCTAAACAGTAGACTTACCTCCAACTTCCAGTTTAACCTCTACACTCCCATGTATTGCTTCATTATTTCAATGATCACCTCTAACACAGTGAAAAAGAAGTTGAAAGCACAGGGGTAAAATTATACTTCTTCAATGACCAAGTGAAATTTGTAACAACTACTTGACAGCCAACTGGATAAGAGTCCCACAACATTTGGTGTTCTCTTGCCTTACAGCAAGGTAGTTAATCGTATTGTATCATAATATTGCCAGCCCGTGACTATTTCTTGAGTCAATATGAGTGCTCTAATGCTGAAGATCTTACAGCTGCTCAAGGGAGGCACATCAGAGTCTCTCAGAACCAACAGTCCAGCACAGTAGAGTTCATCACAAATCCGAAATGCAGTTTCATTTTATGAAGTAAAATTTAACATCTAACTCTCCTCCTTCAAAGTGGGGCAGAGCCCAAAAAGGTCAGCGCACAGAAGGTCAATGCAGACCATGGGCGCTGGCCGGGGGGGTGACCCAGCAGGCCAAGCAGCACCCATGGGTTCCGCACCGCGATGTCACAAAGGCTGCAGAACCAAGGACGAGTGGGTCTAAAAGCAGCAGTGTGCCAAAAAATACACAAAACAAACAAGTACCCTGACCAAAACCTCACAGAGAAGGAAGCGTAGCACCCACAGGAATGGGTGCACTTCATTACAGACAAGCTATGGACACAGGACGCTCCCAGTGATGCTCCCTGCTCTAGAGACAAGGTCTGGTCACAGACTGCCCAACACACAGGCTACTACTGCTACAATGTTGTAGACATCTAAGATTTTTAAACTCAAATAAAAGTGTCAATATAATTAATGAGATTCACTTTACATGTCTCAAATGCTGTACAAGCCTTAAAGGCCAGGTTAAGTGCTAAATATTCCAAGTTTTGCAGAACTTCACTGTAATTATGTCACTTTCAATAATTTAAGCACTTTACATGAAACTCTCTAGGGAAAAAAGCCACCACAATAAAACTTTTTTTAGTAAATCAACCACCACAATAAAACTTTAGTAAATCAACAGCAAGATTGGCTTGTGTTTCGTAAGTATCACATGAACTACAAAAACACTTCTATCCACAAACAACCTTAATATATTACTGTCAGTTACACTGTGCAAGGCACAGAGTACATTCCTGCATTATGCTCTAAACCCTTTATAGCCCTCCCCTTTCTAATACCAGGCCAGATTCAATCAGTGGTATAACAACTCACTGTTTACTGCATTGGAATCCGTAGCAGTGAAAATATTCATAAAATCACAAATATACCGCATCACAATTCCACAAATGTTTAACAGTCTTTACCCACATAAGGTGACGTACTAAAAGCCACTTAAAAGCAGATCCAAGTCTTAAGTTTGGCATAACTGAGTCAGGACTGGCCTGGCAAAAATGCAAACAGAGAACGGAATCAGTTGCCATTCTACTATTTGTTAACATGCAATGGCCATTTTAGACAGACTCAGGATAAAATATGACATTTTAAAAAATGCATCTGTTTTGACTCCATAAGACAAGATAAGCCCATCATTAACTGATACATGCAAATTATGTTGCAACTCAAAATCTTATTTTCTCCTATTTTACAAGTAATTGTGTTCTTTTCAGTTAGAAATAAACCTCACTTCAAATACTTCTGCATTCACACATTTCATGATCTTCATGATTACAGTAAAGAAAGAATACTTATGAATGACAGACGGCATTGTAATTCGGTTGCTTTACATTCCATGGAGGGAGGAGGGGCACACAAGTCAGGTTAAACGACAATCCTCCATGATCCTCGCTTCTGGATAAACCTCAGAATATATTCCTGAAAGCTGCATAATGCTGGGCAAGAAATACAATCTATGCCATTCGTACCATAAAAAGTGAATGGCCATACCAGGTATCGATCAGGCAACACAGCGCTCCAGGGAGTCACTTAATGTTGAAGTGACCCAAGTCTACTTAAAACAAACATTTCAAACCCAGAACACCTACACTAAGATTCTGGTTTAAATGCATAAACACAGTCAAATCTATCTCTATTATTTGTTATTCTGTATGAGGTTATCAACTTTATACATCTATGTTTAGCAGTCACCAATTTTATTTCAAATAAGCACCCCTTCACCTTCTGTTATTTTCACTTCTATGTTGGGTTAGGACAGGAAAATCTGACACCACCACCCTCAAAACACAAAAAGAGATTAGTGGAGATACTTTCTTACACAGATGTAAAAACTTTCCCTCAGGAATGCTCACTCTACAAAAGCAGCCTGCTAGTACAATTAATCTGCAGAAGCCACTCCTTGCAGCGCAGCAAATTTCAATCAGGTGACAAAAAAGGACCCCATCATATAATTTACTTTTGCCAACGGAAAAGCTGTGCAATTCGTCCAGCTCAAGAAGATGAGCACTCATGCTTCAGATAGCAGGATGACAACGGTACAGTGCAATTCTGTGGAGGCAACATTCAGGCTCACGGAGACATAGCTCATGGAGTAGAGACGATGGCAGCAGGAGATGATGGCACTATGTGTCTGTATTCCAACACTTCTAAGCAGATTCTAAACAGCAAATAAGTATTGGCACTACCTAAAATTGATGCAGAACCTGGACTCTCTCATGACGGCAGAGGCTGAAACAATAGTATCTGAAGAACATTCAAATGCAAGGATTCTCTGGCATCAGTTTGGTAAGTGCCCAAAAGAGGCAATTCTGCCAGATTCCGTCAAACTGAAACAAATATTTCATCATTTCAGAACTGACGTTTCACAAACCTTTCTGTTCCAAGGAAAAAGAAGAATCACTGCAATATTTTATACTGACTTGAGATGAATATCAGTTTTTAAGGATTATATTTTTGTGCATGACAGTTCAGCTTAAACAGATTAAAAACATGTTTCCAGTTTCTGTGTAAAGTCAATCTTTCATTCCCCACATAACTATTTTTTTTTTTTCATATCCTGATTTTGCGACTTTGATACTTGGTTCATCTGTACTAGATTCTAGTACTACTACATCTTGTTCTACAGAAGCAAGACCGATAGCATTTTATACTATTACTTAAGTTTGTGAGAGCACTGAGCAAACTGTATCTAACTACCTCTATAATTTTTAAGATCATAAAGTATTATTCAATCTTTGCATACTGATACTCAATACAACATTTTTTAAATACAAGTGAGCAATTTCACTAGCATGCTTTTTACAGAAGTTACTATTTGGCTCTATCAAACACAAACTCCATTTCTAAGGATAGCTGCAAAGATAATTAGAATATTAAGATTAATAAGTATAAAGATTATTTGTAGTATTTCAGGTATTCACAAGCCCATTTTTTAATTCCTTTTTGTTGTATGTATTAAAAAATAAGGTGTTAAACATTCTATTTCCTCTAATTTTGAACTACACAATAGATCTGTGCCCAATTTATCCAGTGATTTAATAATCAGGTAATTTTTAACACTGAGCTAAAAAGACAATGCATTGCTCCCTGTTGGCAATACTTTGTTGATTCGCCTGTTTCACTGCAGCTTACAATCAAGAAAACTCTGAATTAAATCCATAAATATATGTGTAAGTAGGCTTCCTACAGGAAATCTCAAGAAAGTAACTCAGACGGGGGGGAGAGCGGGGGTCCCTTACAATGTGCTCCTTGACATGGTAGCATAATTTATGTTTAAGGACTCAAAAGAATTACGTTTTCCTCTACAGTCTTACAAACCTAATTGTGTGCCAGGGCTCCCAGTACTATGAACATCAGGCCCCAGTTTCCAAACATTATTAAGAGAAACAAGACTAGTCAGTAATATCTGGCCAGTACCTAGTCTAGCATTCTGTGACTGAGGGTAAGCACCATCACCTACTTCTGTGGTTACCTGTATCCTGTTCCCCTATGCACCTCTCTAAGCTAAACAACTGGACTTTTTCAGGTTCTTTTCCTGAGAATCACTTGGTTATCTTCCCTGCTCATATCTAAAGCTTTGTTATCTCCGAAACGAGAATTCCTGCATATAATTACCCAGTGATACACTCCGTATTATTTTGCTTACCAGTTATTACGCATCCAAATTTTTTACCTGCTAATCTTTTCATTCAACCATGCACTACTCACGCACAAAATACCTAGTTATTTCAGAGGTGAAGAAATGCATTTAGAACTCATGAAAGTATGAATACATATTTATATTATTACCCTTCTCCTCACCTACCAAGAAGGCACAACAAAGAATAATGTCATTTTAGAAATTAAGGTACTGGAATGACCAGTGAAGTGCAGTAGCACAGTCTCTTTTGGTACACTTCTTGAGCAGGTCTTTAAAGCAGCAAAACTTGAGTGCCGAAATAATACCACTGACACAAAGAATTACTTTGACTGGACTTTAACAGGAAGGAAGAGGAAAGGAGTGTCTGAACACCCCTGTGGCACACAAATCCATTAAAATCAGGAGTGTGAAATAAAAACTGTTACTTTTCATTTATCTGTCTCAAATTCTCACCACAATTGCTTTAAAGACATCAGACATTCTAACAGTAAAAGACAGATACCCTATACTGGCAACTCTAGGTCAGAAAGTTCCTGGGCCTCACATGACTAAACACCTGGGACTTGCTGCTAAGAACTGCATTAATTGGGTCTTTTTGTACTTTACTATGTAAACAGCTAACCAAACTCCTCTGTTACTGTTTTCCCTCCAAGTATCCAATAAAATCATGGTCCAGTAAGAATAAAGAATAGAGGGAAGAGCATTGCTTTGCAGTAAATGCCTTGTCTTGTTTCATTAACACCAAGAGAGGCTCCTGAGGTGTTCATTTTCCATAGGATACAGCAGGCCAGCTGTGAAAAAAACCAGCTCAGTTGTTTGAATGGCAAAAGCAGCAAAAATTTCTTCCCCAACAAAGCAAGCCAGTTTAACAGGGTAGTAGACTAGATTAAGATGTGTACCTTTTACTGAACTAATGCTATTTTAAGGTCACTGTGATCCAGCCAATTTTTGACACTACCTCCTTTTCTAATCTGCCTGAAATCTCTGGATCATTCAAGTGCTAGAAAGCTCTACATGTATGAAGAACTGGATTTGGCTTTTCCAACTCCTCTCTGTATACACACCATCTAGAATCACTTGGAGGTATAGGTGTCCATGGACTGAATCACAGGTACTGTAACGATGATCTGTGTGTAAAGGACAGAAGCAACTGAAAACAGAAAAAGTTCCAGGAAGTTTACATAGAGCCATTTCACTGAAGTGCCTGTGACACTAACGTGTCCTGAAATTGCCTTCATCTCCAGTACTTACATACCTAAATAGATACCTAACAAAAAAGTTTATTTTCCCTCTACATCCTAATTTTCCCTCCGAGATAAATACTTTCCCTTCAGTGAAGAAAGCCTGAATACACTTTATTCTGTGAGAACCAGGTGAGAAACACTCTTTCCACCCAAGTCCCTATTCATTAAGTTAACTGAGAATCAGTATCGTACTTCTAAGTGACCTAGTCATTCATGGGATAATTCTGACAAGTTTTTTCAAGACCGATGACACAGGAGTGTCCTGCAGTCAACATTTTTTAGCTTGGTAAATACCACCACTGAGAATGGTAAGAGGGAAAGAGCATAATTAACTTCTAACTATTTCCACATAACAGTAGCTCACATAGCAGGGTTTTGGGATAGCGCTTTCTAATCTTTTTAATGTTAATATCTAGATATATGCCACTTAGTAACATATCTACCTCCTGATTTTGTTCTCCTTATCTTTCTCTACAAGGAAGAAAAGGAGAAAATAACAGTTTGAAAAATGAGAATTATACTGCAGCCGAGCATAATTTCTTACCCGTAGTTCTATATTGTAAGTAACAATGAAAGGAACACTAATTACAAAATAATCTCTTTAAAATGAAATTGAAAACAGGTGAAAGAGTCACATACATGACGTGGCTCCATAAACCGTATTATAGCTTTCTGACCTTGCCTAGGACAGTGCAGCAAACGAGGCAGCTGACAGAAGCAGAGCAATTGTTGCAGCAGCTAACCAGGTTGCTTCTTCAGGGAATTTTGGGGGGAAATTTCTTCAGGAGTCACCTTTTAGGAACTTCTGGTGGCCTGCTGCTGACAGCGACGGCTGGCACCAGGAGCCTTTTGCTTCTGTCAGCTGTAACTGTCAGTGTCTACTAGCCGTTTTCTGAATGGGGAGTGCCTGTACCTGTTGCCTACAGCTGAGGGAGTGCCAATCACCTATTCAGCCAGCGCTGGAGATGCAGCTACAGAAAAGGCAGGTGACAGCACAGCTCACGGGGGAGCAAGCAAAGGGGCCCAGGCGCCCTGCTGACGACTGTGCGAGGATTGCGGTCATGCGCCATAGGGCCTGAGCAACTGTCCCTAGCACATCAGAGAGCTCGACCCACGACAATCTCTCCTGGATTTGCTCGACTCTGTATCAATATGTTTGATTTATCAAGATGAAGCAAACCTGAATAAGCAACGATAGTTTCTTGCACTGTCATATAAACAGTTGGGAAAGATTACTAGTAGCTATTTTGTATCTGATTTTTCAAGATAAACAGCTTGGAAAAAAGGAAAAATATAAGATTCCAACATTTTGTTCTGTTTTATTTCATCTGACAATATTCACGCAGCAAAATAGCAGCTGTCCAAGGACTGGGACGTCTTTCAGCGAAGCACTTTTAATTAAACCCGATTATCTTAGCAGAATAAGCTATTTTTAAATAAACACAGAATTGACTCACTGAAGTCTTTACACATAATTCTAAATGTTATTGACACTTGACTGAAACGTGTTTTATTTTTAAATGCAAGTAGAAACAAGTATTTAAGGTAGCTAGCTACCATAAGTGATCTACTGAGCTGAACTAGTTTTCTTTTGGTTTTTTGATTCTTATTTTGGTCTCAATGTGTTTATAAAGTTGTGTGCATGGTATACAACAGTCCATTATCTAACAGTCTATTATCTAAACAAAAAGTTTAAATTAATGCCCAGTGAAATATCCAAATTTTGCATTGTTATGCTCAACTGAATGGAGTTCAAATAACAGATAAGTGCACCTTCAAGAAAGTAAGTTTAGATTTCTCGCAATGAGTTCTGAAAGCCTACTGTCAAATGATTACACTGGTATTTTACAGTTATACTTTATAAAAATTTCTGTCCTCATAACTGTAATTAGTATTTTACAAAATGTTTTCCATTGCCAGCTCTACAACTGAAAAAAATGGCACCAAGAAAAAACTTCACACTTTTAGACTAACACTCCAAAAGAGGGGGGTGATGCCAAGGGATTGGGGGGGGGGGGGGGGGGGGGGGGGGGCAGGGGGGACAGCCAGTACATTCTCAAATATATTGATTAAACATGAATGACAGTCAAGTTTGAAACAAAAAATACTGTCTCTTCTAATATTTTCAGAAGTCCTAGAATTATAAGAAACTTCCAGTTCAGCTACATTTAAATAAATTCTCTTAACAACTGCATATTAGCACCAAATCAACACGATAAAAGACAGAAAAGCAATCTATGCAGACTGTTTTCTAAATCAACTTAATAGTTACACTCTGAAATCAACTGTTTATGTACGTAGCTCTCAACATGAACTTTCTTTAGTATTATGTAATGGCATTTATTATTAAAGAGGCAACAAACAGGATGAAGCAGTGTTGCTCAGCAGCTGGGTATTCTTGACCGTTGTATGATTTGTCTACAATTTTCTAATCCATTTCTGTATTCTTAATAAGCATTGTATTTTATGAAAACAGCAGGTCTAGAATAAAACATTATATCCATTGAATAGATATTCAGTGTTCAAAATACCTGTTAAAACTCACCTTGTATTAAAGAAAATCCCTAAAACATACAACCATCTTTCCAAAGTATGCATTTATTTTAAATAAATTCTCCTTAATAGCTCAAGAAATCTTTTCAATCTCAGAATCTGTTTCTTCATCTCCTACCAATAAACATATAGCAGTGCATTTGTACAAGATAGTAACTTCAAGCATTTTAACTCTATTAGAAATGTATCGGAGCAGATACAGAACTAAATGGGAAATACAATACAAAAGAGAAATACACACTGTGGCCAAGGAGTTTGAAACTAGAAGAGCTGAACTCAATGCCTTTTTTTTTTGTGCTTTTCCAAAACCTCACTTTCAATCTGTCAGAAGCACAGTTTCTGCTTTTCTGCTGACTTTTTGTCACTCAGATACTTAGCTCCAGTTTAGCCCTTGTATTGTACACCTCTTCCCATGGTTCAAAAGCCAGACTTCACTTCAAGCTCAAAATCTAGGCTTAGCTCCAATTACAGGCAGCAACAGAGCTTGAGAAAAACTTACAGAGGAAGTGCCCTGCTGAACCTTTAATGGCAAAAGCTGCCACAGGTTTGTCTGGGAATTGTTAAAATTCAAGTGTTAAAATTCATGCTTGTGCCAAAACATGCTGGTCAGGCAAGGTTCAGTTATGGAAATACTATCTTTGTCAAAGAACAATAGAAGGCACTAAAACAAAGGGTAACTTTGTGAAACCTAATGTATCTGCTCTAACATACATACACAAAAACTCTCCAAAAAACTCACTACAAACAACGTATTTTGCCCACCTGGTATTATTTTGCTTCATGTTGAAAAAAAAGCACATTAAAAAAAATGAGTGGGCAGAGAAAATGCCGATCCAAACAGTTAAACCTTAAAAGCATAAGCTAAGGGAAAGATAATTTTGGGAAGAAATAACTACAAACCAAGATATCTGTTTCTCTGTATGAACTCCACATGAGTCAAAGTAACCAACTCAGAACTAGTTCATGGGCACTCCCCTGTAAATCTTTTGAAGAATAAAGATGCAGAGAAAAAAGATTCCTTCACCCTGCAGTCCTAAACTTACAGATACCATAATACCTCATGTACTGCAACGAGTAAGAAGGGCCAAGGATGTTAATCAAACTCCTTCATAATAAGTGGTCTAGAGTCTGCATTAGCTGCTGCTACTTAAGTTTTTTCATCCTAACAATTTAAGATACTATTTTACTCCTTTAAAAATTGCTAAAACTAAAACAACCACCATACTATGATGAGAAATGAGTTCTTGGATACTAAGAGATCCAGAAAAGCATTAATTTACCTAAACAGAGTAACCAGAAGGAATAATAATGGGGTTCTTAAGATACAAAGAAATAAAACCAAGCCTCAACAGAAGCCACAGCAACTATTACCATGTCAGAAGACTATCCTTGCTGACTCCATTCATATTATTCTTACAAACCAAGCAGATGCAAATCTGACATCTCAATGTTATTTACACACTTGAAGGAAGTGGTTAGACATAAAAAACCTGACAGATTGCATTTTTATTTCCACATACTGGAGAGAAAGAAGATAATAAACCATCCATATTTCCATCTACAAAAACAAAAGTACATGTCAGAATATGTATCTAGATTTCAGGCTTTTAACAAAGCCACATGCTAAACATTACATTTTCCTACGTTATTAAAGAATACTAGTTAAAATACAGGAGTCCATTTTAGCTGTATCAGGTGTTGTTTTCTTGGCAAAGCTTGGTAATCATTTAAAGATTAACAATCATACACACTATTCCCATAACCATTCTTTCAGAATTTAAAGGCACTCTGCAAAGGCAAGCTGCTACACCACGGTCATATTTGAGTAACAGATAAAACTGTAGCTCTTTTGTGGTGTGGGGGAGAAGGAAGCCTAAGCAGCTCCGACTCCTGCCACACAGCATTCACTTCAAGAGGACAAGAAGCGCACAGTGACGGCCTATGGCTGCACCCTGGATTAGGATCTGCCCTCCTCTGTGCAGCAAGAGCAGCTGTAACCCTCGACTGAGGCTGCCCCCCCACCCTTCCCTCTCCCCGTGGGACACAGCACTGACATGAACTGAAAGGCAGCCCACGAACCGGTAGCTCCAGCAGCACCCATCAGCGCTGTCCCTCCTGTTTTACAGGAATCCAGTTCTGTCAAGTAAACTGAGCTGAAGCTTTGAGCCAACAACTTCAGCTGTGAGGCACCAAGCCTTGAGTTTAAGAGCCTCTATAGAGACGGAGTAAGCAAAAATTAAGAATAGCAAGGGGAACATTTTTAAAACACCAGGATCGCAGGACGTTGGAAAAAACTGACCAGGGTACAAGAAGCCCGCTAGACAATGAGGGAGTGCAAGCCTGCTGGAAGACAATTTGCATGTTTTGCTGGCACCCAAATTAGGACATATCCTAGACATTGTCAATATTAAGCATTATTGTAACTTATTTAGAACATGAAATTACGTAAAATTTTATCTAGTAACAGGAGCAATTCAGTATTTTGTTAAAAAAATTAATGGAATCTTGTTTTGTAAGAGGGCTTAGCATAGAATAGTACTCCAGGTCACCGGTCTTTCAAATTAAATAGCCAGTGTTAAGGGGCTTGTAAGGGAGGCAGCATACATAAGAAACCTAAGGCTATCCTATGAAACCTTCATTTTGCAGTTAATGCTCTCAACATGAAGAGGTCATAGTTCCATAGAGAATGTTGACTGACACTCATTCCTCAGTAATCCTCAGAATACACGGGTAAGTATTTTGGGGAAAAAACAGTGCAAATCAACAGTTTCCAAATACCAGGTCTTCACCACCACTTGAGAAGAGAAGCCCTTTAACAAATTAATGTAGGTTGAATCCCTCTTCTTTTCTTCCCCATGGCATTTTTCCTGCCTTGTTCCCCTCAAAATAGACCTGTATCTACATGCTCTAGCCACTCTATTGTCCACACCCTTTTCTCTATATATGAACAACCCATGTGAACTAATAGGTCAAGCATCTCCAAAAACCTCTTTCTACCTCAAGCTGGAGGAACACTGTCTCTGTTCCTCACCTACTTACTTTTCTCATAGTGTGAACAAACAGATTTCTCGTATATGCTGTCTACTTTACAAGTTCTTTAATAATAGCTATTTAATTTGAAAGTATCTATTCTTTTAACTATCTATTATGAAAATATCTATTTCTTTTAACTGAATCATAATTTTTCTCCAGATTTCATTCTTTGTTCCAGTATCTGTCAACATAGCAGATAGCTCCTGTTACTAAATGAAACTGTACATAACTATTTCTATAGTAAGATAAGATAGTAGAAAAAGTGGACATTTTAAAGAGCAACAATGATTTTGGTTAGGAATTCACTACAGGTTTTTTTCATACTCTAACTAGCTTACAAAAAAGGGGGGGGGGGGCGACACACAAAAAGTCTTTGGTACCAAGAGCACAATATTATTTTAATACAAATTTATATTGGAACTGCAAAGTTTGACTTAGCACCTTTCTAAACTTTCACAAAATAACCAAGAACATGCACTGGTATGATCTGGTATAGACCTTCAGTAATGTTTATCGTGGTACGTACAACGCTATTGCAAATTCTATGCCATTTATACCAGCATAAGATAAGACCAACCTTAAGAAAAAAAAAACCCTCATTGTAGATCCATTTAACAGAGCAGAATAAGACCAAAAATGCACTGCAACCATCATTTTACAATATTAAATCTGTTAGACTGATACTCTGGAGCAAAATAAAACTGGACCTGTGCACTGAGTGATAGCTGTCACACCCACCTAGTCCTCATCAGCAAGAGCCAAAAAATTACTTGAAGTAAAAACACAACAACTATAATAAATATAGAAACAGCACGACATTTCCTATACATATAAGAAAAGCTGACAAAAAGGCTGTTTTGTTTTATTTGAAAACTAAGTTTGTTAGACATGAAACAGTTCTGCAAGTGATAAAAATAAGCTATGAAATACCAATACTTCAGAATGTGTATGAAACACATGCATTTTATGTCACTGTATTTGTCCAATGAGTATTCATCAGAATTTTTCATAAAGTTAATACTAGTTGTCTAACACCTAAATAGACTTTAATGTTTTTTATAAATCTCATGCAGATCAGATATATTTGCTCATCAGTACTATCAGATAAGCATTACAAAAAAGCAGTAGTTGTCTGTCTTAGAATATCGAAAAATTGTAAGTTGCAACTCTATATAGTCTTTCTTCAATCTATAAACATTTCAAACTATTAACCTGGGGAAGGGGGAGGGAGGGGGAGAGGGAAGGAAGCACAGAAGAAAAGCACTGAACACTTGGCATTACAGAAGAATAGATACAGAACATTAACAGCTTACTGTGGAGAGTGGTTTAATCAGGAAGTAGCCATTATCCTGTCGCTACAGAGCAATGACAGCACTCCAAAACAGCAAGCCGTGGTTTTGGTGTTGGGGTTTTTTTTGTTGTTGGGGGTTTTTTTTTCAGTCAAGGAGGAAGAAAGAACACATGCTATCGTGCCCGAGCTTTGCTGAGCCCAAAGGTCGCCAGACGCCTATTGTCAAAACCTACCCTGAAAACGAAATTCAAGCAAGCATTTACAAAGCTGTATTTGAGGAAGCATCTAAAATCTACCACAACCTCCCTCTGTGTTACACACAAAACATGGCTGTCTTATTCAGAGATTAGCAATTATTGTAATGAGATACTGTCGGAGAGGGTCAAACAGTACTTCCTGCAGTTTACACATCTTGATTTCCTGGTAAACAAACTGAAAGGCAGGTGGAGCACTTAGATCACCAGTAAACACACGTGCTCACATGACCAAAACCAACCCAGGTGAAGTATGCAGTTTTAATAAAACGCGTATCTGTATTTTAATTACATGAGGCAACAAGGTAGCAGAAAACATAAGAATATCT
Organism: Gymnogyps californianus; assembly: GCF_018139145.2. Taxonomy (NCBI): domain Eukaryota; kingdom Metazoa; phylum Chordata; class Aves; order Accipitriformes; family Cathartidae; genus Gymnogyps; species Gymnogyps californianus. The sequence continues at coordinate 44,646,792 of NC_059477.1, forward strand.
GAACCATGAAGGAAATTTATTCCACAATACTCATCAATGCAGTACTTTGTTGTTTTCTTTTTTAAGCCAAGCCCAAGAAAAATATTATATTTTCTTTTAAATGGTGCTTATGTACACAGACACACACACAACAGAACAAACTGCTCACAAAGTTGTTTTGGTATGAGAACGTGCTATGAAATAACCTGAATTAACCCTGGAAAAACGTGAAACTGAGAAAAACAAATGCTAATCACTCTGTTCAGAATTTAAGCATCAGTCTCCAAAAAAGCACAATTAAAGAAATCTACTAACAGTATTCAGAGATGATCAAAATTAACTTACTGAACACAATGGGGGGGGGGGAGATTTGAATTTTTTTTAAACTGCCTGACAGTTTTCCTCCTCAAAAACATTAATCACATATGGACTAGACACACAGCAGTGATCCAGTGAGAAAAGCTAGTTGTTTCCTACCTACAATCTTTCCAAAAATTTATTTCAACAAGCTCCAGTTTAAAAATCAGATTTTCACAGTGGAACTGAAGAGGGCCCTAGGCTACTATGAAAATTAAAAGGAAAAAAAAAGAAAAAACAACCCCCAAACAAACAAACAACACCCCCACCCCCCCAAAAAAAAACCCTTGACTAATGGAGGAAAAAGCTTGCTAATCCTAAGCAACTAGAATAAAGTATTTGGTCCACTGACAGAAAACAGAATTTCTTTAAGGGATAAATACAGTCAACTTACTACACAACACGTCAACACAAGTGAAACTGCTACAGTGCCCTAAAACAACAGCACAAGGGCTTAAACTTCAGCATGCAATAAGATAAAAGATTATTTGCATACTAGAGAAAATATGCAAAGGCGGGGGAGGGGAACGGATCAATCAATTAATTCTCCCTCTCTCAAACTCAGCAGCATGAAACAAGACGACCTAGGGAACACACCAAAGTAACACGTCTGAAGAAACAAATCGAGTAACAGAACAATAAAGTAGTTTCTAATAACGATGTTATAAATACATTGCAGGCATTTTTCACATTAAGCTCAAGAAAGGAACAAAGGAGAGCTATGAGAAAAAAATACAGAAAGCATTACTGGAAAGGTCATGAAACATGAAAAGGTGTATCTGTATCAGCAAACCCTGCTACTGAAGATGCAGCTTGTGCCAATGAAGGAGTTATTCTGCCATCACAGTCTCCCAAACAAAGTAAGATATATTAACAAGAGAGATCTCTGCAACCAAAACAATACTCAAAGTAGGACTTTTGCAAGCTGTGCTTATCATAGATACTATTAGTACAGCCACAATTTCCTAATCAAACACTTGGATGTAACTCATTCCCTTGAGTAAAACCAAATCAAAACTTCAGCATTTCATTCATCTGGTTTTCTACTGTTACTCATCCTAGAAAAAAAGCAGTCTTGTCAAACAATATATAGCGTTTCTGAAGAAAACAGTAAAAATCTAAACCATCAAATGAGAAAGGCCTTCTGCAAAGACAAGGAGTATTAGCAGAACTCTTCACAGTACTCTTAAAACAGTTTTAAAAAGCAATGTATGCTGTATTTAATCAGGGTAAGTTTGGTATTAGCATCATTGCAAACAAGCTCTCACAGCAAGATTTAGGAGATCATGATCTAAAGTCTCAATCGGGGTCTTAATTCCAGAAATCTGCGCGCTGAAATACAGCCACAATAAATTTGAGTCTTATATGACTCAGGGAGAATCATGTACAATAGTTCTACATGTTAAAATACTAGCTCATAAATGATGATTTTTCTAAAATTATTTCAATCCATATTGCTCATAATGTGAAAAAATATTTACTGTGGAACAGCTGTTTTGCATTGAGACGGCAATGAAGGAGAGGGGAAACAAAAATATGACATTGGAAACAGCCAAACAGAAGGTCCATACTTACTTTCTGAACTCCAGGTTGAATCAGACCCTGGTCCAGCAACAGTCTGTGCAAGATGTGAAAAGCAGGTATTTGTTTTCTACCAGTGCAACCATTAGAGAAGCTAAATATACTGAACTACAACCCACTACCTCCATGTTAGTCAGCAAGAGAATAAGAGTAATGATTCAGTAACTGATGTTCTCAGACAGAAATTCTACAGGCTACTAAAACACTGGTGTCCAACCCCTCAGCTCCATGAAAAAAATATGTTTATAAAACAGGCCTAATAGGATCCTGAAACATATGATACAATAAATCACTATTCCAGCTACATCTTAAATACGCGTCAGCACCTGCCCTCATAAAATGGCACAGCGTCAACCTGTGGAGCTCAACTGAACAGTTACTGTCTTTCTGGGAGATTTTTTTAAAATAGGCATATCAGTTTCTATATAGTAAATTCTAACTACAAATATGGGTATTGAATACGGGTCTAGCTATAAATATGGGTATTGAAAAATAAATTAAATAAACAGTTAAAAATATTTAGAAACCATACATACAGGAACAGTGAGTAAAATATTGAAGTGTTCTTTTATTGAGATCTCAAACATTGCCCAGGGGAATTAAATCTATGGTCATAAAGAAAATACAAAATCCTGAAAACTTTTTTTTTTTTTAAACATCAGCAGCTTCTTGCAGAGCCTTGCATGCTATGATTCCTGCCAAAGAAGTTTCAAAAAGTTAATAATCATAGCACTACAGAGCGTAAGAATCGTCTCAACACTGTACCAAAAAAACAGGCTTAAATCTCTCTTTTGGGGTTGATGCTTATCTGGAACCACCTGTATCATTCAGGTAGCTCTATTCCAAAAAAAGTTTTGATTTAAAACTTCATCGTTTACCCTGTGATAACGAAATATAAAAGCAGTTAAACCATGAATGTTGCTTACACTCACCTGAGAAGAACAGGTAATCTCTACGCAACCTCTAGTGAATGCCAAAGCAGCCAGAGATCTATATTTTGCATCATATCTTGATGCAAATACCAAAATTGCTGGAAGAACTATAGATTACTTCACAGCAGAAACACTTGCTTAAAATAGTAAACATTTATGAATATAAACGCAATACCTAAATCCAGCTTCATCTGTGAATACAACCTGCAGCAATGGTTTTGGAGAGTATGAACTCCCTGCTGTCACCTCCACAGTGCATTAAATCAATAAATTTATTTCTAAAAGTTTTACATGCAGTATTAGTCTATCTTTCGCTTCCAGCAATTTTAGCTGGAATCCTTTGACACTAGCTGCATGGACAAATAAGGAGAGGGCAAAAGGGACAATCCATTACTTACAGAAATAATTTTCTGGGGTGGGACACCAGAAGTTCTAAATCATCTTTTTACTCAAGGAAAATTAAGAAGTTAATAAAACTGACCTCCAACTAAACTACAAGGCGGGGGGGGAGGCGCACACGGGGACAGACACACCAACCAACCAACTTTCCTCCTCATACTCAGCCTGTGCCAACGGTCTCAACCACATTTTACTCCTGAGAGCCCTTCACACAATGGCGTACCAAAGCAAGTCCTATTTGTGTCCCTATAAATTAGATTTTGACAACATTGACAAGCCTTAATATCATTTTTTTCCCCACATATGCTACTGCACAGTGACCGTTCCTGGGTTCCACTGCTACACAGTTTAACACCGGATGTTGAAATTGGTCTCCACATTTGAAAACATTAAGATGCAGCAAGAGACAGATTATTTCAATTAGTTTCTCACTACCAAAAACAACTAAACGAACCAACCTTTAAAACCCATCAGCTGATGCTCTGTAATCTGCATCCTTATACTGGTTATAGCCCTACCAAAGCAAAGGGAAAGAGGCTTCCTTTCCCAAGGGGAAAAGATAGGCAGCAATCTTCTCTTTGTTCTACCTCCTCCATATTCCGGTTGCATATATCGGTCATATTGCTCATGATTTAGCTTCATTTTAAAGGCCCTTTGGTCCTCATTGAATTATGTGCCAAACGCATGGACACTTCATCTATCAATTTGATCCCTAAAATAGTATCTTGGAATTGGAATAAACACAGTAGCTACTGCAGAACTATCACTCAGAAAGAGCCAGCCATATTCTACTATTATTAAACACATCTCTAACAAAACCCTAATAAGAACAGAATTGTTTCAAGGCATGTAAAAGTCACTCAAATGAAAACCCTGAAAACTAGTTTATTCTCTACATTACTACAGTGCCCAAAAGCATTCTTCATGCTGGCTCATTACCTAGAACCAATCACAAAACTATTCAAAATCCCAAATTATCATTTGTTTAGTAGCATTTCATACATTTGCTACTAGATTTCAACCCCACAAAGTTTATATATGGAATAAATTCTGAAAGAGCACAGAAAAATACCTGAATTAAATAATTGCAGTGCATTTTAATTTTCCTGCATCAAAGCCTTCTCGTATGTTCCTTCTCATTGTGAATATTGTGTTTATCAAAATGTCTTAATATTACAGAAACAGTAGTTTTAACTAGCAACATGGAAACAAAAGAAATGAAAGCACACCAGTACCTTAAGGAACCCATTGTCCTATGTACAAAAACATGTCGTTTCATAATAAAGTTGATGTATCTTACCATAAACAGTTTTTCAACATTTTTCAGTATATTCTATTAAATATCAAGTGATTCGAGTTTGATGAGATTTGAGACTGAGATGATGTTTGTTTCAATGTTCTATATACATTACTATCAGTCATTTAAAAAGCATTACAGAGACCAATATTCTTATAGTTAAATTTTTATTTTTGATATGGTAAATTCAGTATTAACTGTTATTTACTCAAACTGAAGGTTTTGGGGAAAAGATCACATAGGTAGCAAACACGGCAAAGAAATGCACAGAGAAGGAGGGTTAAACTGCGATTTTCCAAAAAAATAACCATTAATTTACCATTTTATTGGAAAATTGAAATATAAAATTATTTTGAAACAATAAAATTTTTCAGAAGTTTTAAAAGCCTAGAACAACTATAAATATATATTCTTTATCTATCATAATAATACACACACACACTCACAGACCCTCTGAGAATACAATATTCATTTTGCTGCAGAAGAACAGACATTGCATAACAATGAGATTTGCTAATGAAATCAGCCATCAACCTGGAATACATATGTATTAAACCAAGACCTCAGTGTCATTTTCTTTTTGCATCGTTTGTTCTTTCTCTCATTTTTCCTCGACCTTTCAGTATCTTGTCCTCCTCCTGGTTTCACTGCTTCAAGTACAGCAATATTGCAAAATATTTTGTTAACACTGTATGTACAACACTTTTATTTTACAAAATTTATTTCTCTGCTTATTGCTAAATGTAGATTCTAATTGCATGGGTTCTATCAGCTTTGTTAACGTAGCCTTGAAAGAAAAATCAATGGGTGCTAAGGAGACAAAGGAGTTTTATTTCTCTGTAAAACAGCAGGAATATCTAAAGAAAATTGGGGGTCACCTGGAACAAACTATACTTTCACAGCTAAAGTTGCACACCAATTAATACAAGAATTTAGTACAAGAACAATACATTTTTAAAAATCTCTGTATTTCTCTAATGATTAAACAGGAACAGAATTTAGAACCATTACACAAATAAAAGTGTAATTGCTTTGCATGAACACGCAAAATCATCATAAAACCAAGTAAAAAAATCCAGCAAGTTCAGTAACAGTATGTATAAGCATGCAGTATACGTCTCAGTTACGCAAAACACTTTACTGAAAGAGAGATGAATACTGAATGGAATTTTTTATTCTACTACTCAGAGCTGACCATAAAAATTAAAACTTTACAAAGGTATTTTAAAAGACATTTTTCTCTCATTATATTAGTACCATATTTTGGTTTTGTGGGATATATGCTGCCTTATACTTCATAAATAAGCAGCAACCTATTTACACCCCTAGCTCTAAGAGTATCAAAACTATGTTTTGAATTCACCCCAAAATTATTAAAACTAGTAACACAGCCCACTAAATTTTTCCACTGTTCTCATTTTACGGTTTTTTAATTGAAATAATACAAATAAGATATTGTTACTATAATGCCACTATCAAGTTAGCATTATTGTTGATAAGTTCCAAAGCCACACCAAAAAATAATACAAAACAGTAGAAAATAAATGTTTGCTAGCTTGTTTGTTAGCATTGGGTTTTTTCCTTTGTGTGGGGGGTTTGTTTGCTTGTTTTTCTCCTTTCTTTTTCAAATAACACTCCAAAACCCTAATTCCATGAAGACAAGCCACCAATTGGTTAGTTACTTTTAGTACACCAAAATTGCATACAGAACTCCTTTGGAATAAATGAAAGTAATTTGTAATTTATTTTCTCATTTTATCTTGAGGGCATAAGGAAGTCATTCAGTCATTCTATAGTTACGATGGCCATCACAACACCAAAGAAACAGAAGGCACAAGAGACCACTGAAAAATAGAGGAGAAAAATAATGACATGACTGAAAATGGACTTAACCATACCTGGAGCCAGTCATATCAAATCATCACTATACAACCCAAGAACACCACCATCAAGATACTGGACGTAATGAACTAGGTAAGTAATTGAAAGCATAAAAATTTTCATGAAGTCTCTTCATATGTGCTCCAATTCTTCCTTTTTGAGTTAACAAGCACTTACGTCATTGAGAGCTTTCAAAGCTGAAAGCATGTAACACATGGCCTTATTTTTCCTTCCATTTCTCTCACTTTTAAAGATATGCAGCTACATGATACAAACATCCAGGTATGTGTCATATGAAGCGGTCTTACTCTCACTCGTGCATTACGATGTCCTAATAAAAAGATGTATGAAGACTATTTTCAATCACACGCTATCAAAAATGCTTCTGTTTCAATTACAAAGCATTTGTCCTTCTCCAAAAAAGCCATCCACATTACATCTCAACTGAATAGAGGCACAGTTAATTATAGTGGGCTCACCTTTAAAAGCAAAGACTATATAACCTCCAGGGTTTGAAAGAAAGCAACTCTAATGAAACAACCTTGACCCTTGAAAGTGCTGGGTCATTTTCTTCTGTGATGAACAGTGATTGCTTTCTATAATTCTAACAATTGTCAAGTAGGCTAAAGAGTATGGCTGGCAGGTGATAGTTGTGAAATGCTAGCACTTTTAACAATGACTTATTACCCTGTAATATAGGTCAACTGTCCAATTGAGCATCTTCTACAAGACGTTATAGGCTCTTGAAGCCATATACTACAACAACTGACATCAATGGTTTTATTAGGGATGAAACTAGTGTATATGGGACCTAAGAATATAGAGAACTGTTAAAGGATATAGTCTTAATTCAAACAATTAAATGAGAAAGATTCCAAGATATCCAAATTTACTGTACACATGAAATATGTGATTCTGGTACATAACTTGACACTAGCCAATCATGCATGTATCTTAAGTACAGGACATCAAACTTCACAGCTTACACAACTTGGCACAAATTTCATTAATAGGAATGAGAATATAGAAACCAGTTACTCTACAGATAAAAGTGAACCCTCATTCTATAAATATAGACTGAACCTCATAGAACACCACAGATGAAACCATATCAACAGTACACAGAATTAGATGCTGCCAGGTGCTAAAAGATACCTGAAATTTTATCAGTAAAGAAAAAACATGAACTTGGAAATGAGACTGAATTTATCAACCATATTTATCCTCTCCAAACTAACCAGAAATACCTTCTTCAATATATAGTCTAAAATTCTGTATTTTGCTGGAATAAATCACACAGATATAGATGCTCACAGTATGAACATATTCTAAAAATTAACACTGTCCAGTTTGCTGTGGTTTTTGTTGTGGTTTAAAATCATACTCCAGAGAACTGACAGTTCACATATACAGTTTTGGTATTGTGCTGTACTAGTAGTCCTATCTATGCACACAAACACACCCCTGTATTTTCAGTAACACAATGCTTAGTTAAAAGCTATTTCTGGCACTTCATATAGAAATTGCAAGCATCCTTCAAAGCTTACTTTTAAAAAAATCTGGCAATGAAGCATGCTTATGTTTTTTCATAACAAAATAGCCCAAATTGTACTGAATTATGATGACTACTATTTATCTACTTTTAGGGAATAAAAGTGCAGGACAATTTATTAAAGCACAGGAGGAACTCCTGAACACTGGAAGGTCACAGCCTATGTGCTGAGCTGCTAAGCAAAAACATCTATGATGTTCCAGAGCTGCCATTTTTCTTCCTTGACAAAGACTCCATCTGCCACAGAGCCATTTACAGCCTCAGAGTCAGAATATCAATGATTTCCAACCATTCTGCAAGTCTGCTTTCACCTTGACATCACCTCTGCAATACATCTAAAACAGATGATACATATAACCCTCTACAAGCTCTAAGCCCATGCTTTATTCAACTGATATGCATTTAAGCTGTGCTTTAACATACCATTTCTTTACGTCCTCCGAATTGTGCAAGAATATTAAAAACTCCAAATTCTACATCCTTTTCATTGCTGTGCTTGTTTTAAATAAATCCCCTTCAGAAAACCTAAAAAGAAAACCTTTCAAATATTGACAAAACATGTAAAAACAGTTAGAAAACATCTGATCATTTTAAAATCTGTATTTACGTAATGTACGTGCACACAATCTCATTTATTTTTTCTTTTCCAAATAAACAAAAACACGCCTAGTAAGATCCTTATTGCAGACCACCATGCAGAATAAACTATCACAGCTTCACTGAAACCAACAAAACTACATTCAGCTCCACATCTCTTGATGTATATACAAACTGATTTAACAAAAAAAATTCCAGGTTAGAGTTGAGACAAAAAAGAAAAGAGAATCTTGCCTTACTGAATGAATACCTAAAGAATTAAGTCCTCAGATAAAACAGATTATACATGGATCGATAAAACCAATTTTTTTTAATACATATATGTGTATTCATGTATACACACACACACACACACGCTCTCCATCAAGTATGAGAATACACAGTCCATCATCAGGCTCATCACAACACGACTTTAATGAATGTATTCCTTGATAGCAGCTTTTGGAGTCTTGAAATTCAGGTAGATGTTGGTACTCCAGAGTAATTTTTTAAATGTGCAAACTTGCAGCTTGATTTTATAGTGAAACTGGGCCACAGGAGAAACAATTTTCTATTACAAATATATACGTAAACACATACAATCGCATAGCTAGATGTCCAACTATTGCCATACAAACCCTCAATATGTTAAATATATAGGAGCAATATATTTGAAAACTTGCAAGCAACTTTATGAAAATTTACTTCATAACACCTGTAAAGTACGTATTTTACAATCTCAGCTTTACCTCCCATCCTTTCTTCTCATTGCCTATGTCTTTACTTCTTCCTGTTACAGAAGTAATAGTGTCAGATACTCGATAAATTGAATCTGTTCTATTTCTACGTGCTCTCTGACCACTATTCACTTTGTTCAGGCTGCTTTTAATATTCCAAAACATAAACACAATTTAAGCCAAGAATACTTTTCTAAATCCACACGGAAAAAACGTCTCTTCATCCCCCAAAATACTTTGCCCCCTAGAATTTCCCTGGCTAAATCACACTAGAGCTTGGGTAGACTGCAGTATAAGGTTGAACTAGTTCAGGCATTACCTTTGTGCTTGCTTTAGAAAGCGTAGGATCAGATATACACGGATACATATCCAACATGTTTATTTTATGACTTACAGGTATTCACCTGACACTCTCATATCACATCTCTCACCCAAAAAACCCAAAACCAAACAAACAAAAAAAACCCCACCAAACTTGTTCAGTCTTCCACCTGCTATCAATATACATTTCAGTCATTTCTTATCTCATCTGCAATTCAACTACCCCTACCCATCTCCTCATTACCACTAGCTACTTACTTTGGATTTTCAGTGGTGTTAAAATGGGTTGGCAAACTATAGAATACAAGGGAGCACCTGCATGAAACATACTTGTCACAAGTCAAATACAGATCAGCACTTCATTGTTCACTATTTTTTGCGCCTAAGAGTCAAACCTGAAGAAGGGTACCATGCTGCATCCAAATTTAAGACAATTGTTCCCAAACTGGGGAAAGCCAGGTGCAACAGAAAAGCAAAGGAACACATCTCTGAGAGGATGTACTACAATGCAGCAGAGCTGAGGCAGCAACCAAGGTAAGGTCTTCAGGCACGGCCAGATCTGGGAGTCAGCACTACCCTAAGAAAGATCTCACTGAGGATGTAGAAGGGCAGTGGAAAAAACAAGAGTCAATCGCTGTTAGAAATCCAGTACCTCTCAGTCTTACACAACAGCAGCTGTCTTCCACCACATATTCCCTGCTATGAAGCACTGATCAGGCTCAACAGTTCCTTGATGATACTGCCTCTAATTCTACCTTCCTCCTTTAAAAATCCTAGGAGGAAAGAGACAAAGGGAAAGAAGAGGAAAATAATTGAGAACTTTCTAGTTAAGACAGAATCAAAGTTGTTTAGATTGGAAGGATCTTACAGAGATCATCTGGTCCCATCTCCTGCTCAAAGCATGGTTAACTTCAAAGTTACATCAAGTTGCTCAGAGTCTTGTCCAGTAAACAAGATGCAGATTTTGCAGGCTCTCTTGAGCGCCCATTTCAGTGTTTCATAGAACCACAGACTGGTTTGGGTTGGAAGGGACCTTCAAAGATCATCTAGTCCAACACCCCTGCCATGTGCAGGGACATTTTTTAATAGGTCAGGTTGCCCAAAGCCCCATCCAACCAGACTTTGACCACTTCCAATGATGGAGCATCAACAGCTTCTTCAGGCAAACCCATTACAGTGTCTCATCACCCTCATCATAAACAATTTCTTCCTTATATCCAATCTAAACCTACCCTCTCAGTTTCAAACCATTTCCCCTTGTCCTGTCACTACAGGCCCTGGTAAAAAGTCTCTCTCCATCTTTCTTACGATCCCCCTTTATATATTGAAAGGCTGCAATCAGGTCTCCCTGGAGCCTTCTCTTCTCCAGGCTGAACAAACCCAATACTCTCAACCTGTCTTCATAGGAGAGGGGTTCCAGCCCTCTGATCACTGTTGCAGCCCTCCTCTGGACCCGCTCTAACAGGTCCATGTCTTTCTTGTACTGGGGACCCCAGAGCTGGATGCAGTACTCCACGTGGGGGTCACCAGAGCAGAGGGGGAGAATCACCTCCCTCGACCTGCTGGCCACGCTTCTTTTGATGCGGCCCGGGATACGACTGGTTTTCTGGTCTGCAAGCGCACATTGACAGCTCGTGAAGTTTGACAACTTTCATTCTCAGGAATTTTTCCCTTTTATCTAATCAAATTTTCCCTTCGCATAATTTGTGTCTTTTGCGTCTTCTCTTTTTGTTGTACGCTTCCAAGAAGAATCTGACTTTTCTTCTCTCTAACACCTTTTAGGCAGCTCAAGATAACCATTAGCTTCCCTGAGCCTCCTCAAGGCTGAACAATTCCAATTCTCTCACACATCTGTATTATGTCATGCGCTCTTGTTCCCTATTCATCTTGATAGCCAACCACTGGACTCACTAAAGTATGTCACTATCTTTCTTGTACTGGGGACCCCAAAATTGGGATACAGCACTCTAGACGTGGTCTCACAAGGGCCACATGGGGCAGTGGGAATCACTTCCCTCAGACTGCTGCCTACACTCTTGCTAATACACCCCACGATGCAGTCGGCCTATTTTGCTGCAAGAGTGCATGGCTGACTCATGGTCAGCTTGCTGTCTACCAAAACCCCAAGGGCCTTTCTGCTACTGCCCCCAACCTGTCCTGCTAGGCAAAAATTTCTGAAAAAAAGTCTTTCATTCTTATTCATCCACTGTTAGGATAAATTAATAAATGGTTTATGGACTACCAATACTACAAGCAACGGAAGAACAGAGCTACAACCACAAATTAAGAATAAGCCAAGGCCTTGTGCCTTTCACACATGGTTGAAAAGAGATGCTGATCAGTATGCCACTCCCAGTTACCAAGCTGTTCTGTTTTCACATCAGTTTCTCACAAAACACACATCTAAGCTCTTCCAGTTGTCAAGTTAAAAATAAAAGAACTCTTATTGTTTATTTAATTAAGGATCCCAGTTGCCTTCTCAGTTTTGACTCTCTTGATTCTACCATTTCAAGTTTTCTTTATTACCACAGGATTTGCTACTTAACTTAAAATCAGAAAAGAAATTAAATAAAGCTAATTTAGTTTTGCCTAAGGATTTTTAAGACTTTAATAATATAATCAAATATCAAATGATTCACAGCAATATTATGAATTCTGGTAACAGCAAATAAAATAGCCCACATACAATACTCCTCCCTCCTTGAACTCACAACCCTTACCCAGACCACACTTTTTGGAGCTTTCCTGTGGTGAACTGGTGAAGTCCTACTCAAAGCAGCTTTCTAGTTGAAACAGGAACACAATACTCAGATTAACTACCAGCAGAAAAGTTCCTGAAGACTTAGATTCAAAAGATAAGGTTGCATCAACTCACATATGGAAAATTATCTTTCCAATAGTTGACTAGAAATGTCTTCTTAACCTAAACATCTAAATTACAGAGCTACTGTATATTAAGACTCTGAAATTTAATTAGAAAAAATATTTCTCATTTCCCATAAGCAGACAAAGCTTTGTATTTAAATGCTAAGAACACTTCTTTCTATAAGAAAGCCAAAGCAAACAAAGTGAAAACTCTTATCTAATCATATGTGCTTTGAAAGATTTCTGAACTTTTAAACTTTTGAAGTAACTGTAAACAACAAAAACACTTTTTTGTGCAAACGGATCGCTGCTATTGCAAAGATAAAACCAGTTGGTCTTAACAACACAGTGATACCACCGAAAATTCAATTTACATCTGAGCTCCTCCAGTTGCCATCTGTACAGTAAAGCTTAATAAACCACTTATTCCTCCTAACAGATGCTAATCATGGATTGACAATACATAATCAAAATCTGCTCTTTAACCCTTTCAGCAAATAACCATTACTAAATCTGGTCTGCAGCAGCAGCATTAAAACAGTTGGGAGGAACTCTTACAGAAGTTGTGTCAGTAGTGGGGGTTTTTTGTTTTGTTTTTTAAAATCACCTTCCTATTATAAAATACAACACATTAAATGTAGTCTATTAGTTTAAAAGAAAACTGTAATAAAACTAGGTATTCTGCAGAGAAATACGCAGTTTATTAATTCTTTCCTTGAAACTTTCAGTAATTTTGTAATTTTACTTCCATAATTGTTTTATCTAGCATGTTAATTTGTTTTCCTTGACAAATAAATCTAAACATACATATACAAGCAAGCATATACACATACACACAATGACCGTATTTGCAGACAAATCAGCAACATACAGCAATAAACTACTTTTATTTCAATTTTTAATGAGATGATTTTCTAAAAATAACTATGCAAAAATAAGTAGAAAAAAGGCATAATTGCCTTCTGCCTTTTATTTACACTCTGTATAATTACTGTAAGCACATAAAACTTAAAATCGTATTATTTTTAGTTTCTTAGTCAATGTTAATTGTTATTATACTGAAGTAAAGATATAATTAAATCTGCAGGTGTTACACATATATGAAGGAAGTAAATTCTCACATTCTTTGGGGGATGGGCTGTTTTGGAAGCTTCTCTATTTTTTCTGAGCTTGCCAAATGTACATCCACCTACGCTGTCAAAAAACCAAACAGCTCCTTTTCAAATACTATTACTACAAGCAATGAACAGCATGTTTTCATAGAATCACAGAATGGTTCGGTTTGGAAGGGACCTTCAAAGATCGTCTAGTCCGATCCCCCTGCCACGGGCAGGGACACCTTCCACTACACCAGGTTGCTCAAAGCCCCATCCAACCTGGCCTTGAACACTTCCAGGGATCGGGCATCCACAACTTCTCTGGGCGACCTGTGCCAGTGCCTCACCACCCCCATAGTAAAAAAAAATTCTTCCTTATGTCCAATCTAAATGTGCCCTCTTTCAGTTTAAAACCACTGCCCCCTGTCCTGGCACTGCAGGCCCTGGTAAAAAGTCTCTCTCCTTCTTTCTTATGATCTCCCTTTATATATTGAAAGGCTGCAATCAGGTCTCCCTGGAGCCTTCTCTTCTCCAGGCTGAAACACGCCAACTGTCTCAGCCTCTCTTCACAGGAGAGGTGTTCCAGCCCTCTGACCATTGTTGTGGCCTCCTCTGGACCTGCTCTAACAGGCTGTCCTGGTTTCGGCTGGGACAGAGTTAACTCTCTTCTTAGTAGCTGGTACAGTGCTGGGTTTTGGATTTAGTGTGAGAATGATGTTGATAACACGCTGATGGTTTAGTTGTTGCTGAGCAGCGCTTATCTTAAGCCAAGGACTTTCCAGTTTCCCATGCTCTGCCAGCAAGCAGGTGTGCAAGAAGCTGGGAGGGAGCATGGCCGGGGCAGCTGACCCCAACTAGCCAAAGGGCTATTCCATACCATGGAACGTCATGCCCAGTATATAAACTGGGGGGAGTTGGCCAGGAGGCGCGGATCGCGGCTTGGGAACTGGGCATTGGTCAGCGGGTGGTGAGCAATTGCATTGTGCATCACTGGTGGTTTTTTTTTGTTCTTTCCCCCCCTTCCTTTTTTTGTTCTATTCCTTTTCATTACTATTATTATATTTCATTATTACTATTGTTAGTATTATATTTTACTTTAGTTATTAAACTGTTCTTATCTCATCAGTTTTACTTTTTTTTTTTTTCCCCCCTTCCCTCCTCCTCACCCCACTGGGAGGGGGGAAGGGGAAGCAGCTGCATGGTGCTTAGTTGCTGGCTGGGGTTAAACCACGACACAGGTCCATGTTTTTCTGGTACTGTAGGCCCCAGAATTGTTTTGGGGGAATATAAAAACACAGATTCTTTTTCCATAACCAAATGCACCTTCACATAAATCCTTTGCATCCTTCTGAGTATTTACGTCACCAAAAAAGGCAAATATAGCTATGTATCTAGATGCTTAAGCTAACTTCTGACGAGAAGAATGGGAACAGTTGTGAGGAGGGAGCTAATGATACACTCAAATCGCCATAAATGCATAGAACTATTTTTGTTAACCTGAGTTCACCAAATTTTTCTTCTTTCTTTCCCCCTTACCTCTCTGTACCGCGTGTTCCAATTTGTTATCAATAGTTTCTCGTTAGTTGCTAGTTCCCAAACTTATCAAATTTCACTTACAGTTCAACTATCACATTTTTTGTGCAATTTCTTTTGTTCTGAGACATAGCAGCTGACAAGTGATAAAGCACATGGTTTAAAAAAAAAAAAAAAAAAGGCAAGATGTTTGCCTAACTTGTATGTTTCTGCTAGTCTGCTGTGTTTTTATTTCATTTGCAAAGAGGCTACTATTTACACACACTTAAGTTTCATGTAAGGGAAGTGCTTTTCTTGCCAATTTGCTTCTATATTTTAGAACCAGTAATTCAAATATACAAAATCTTTCCTGGGTCTGACAGCAAAAACACCTCAAATGCTTTTTTTGTTGTTGTTCACCTTCACACTCCTAGTCACCAATTCAAAGTAGGCCAATGCATACTTCATTACTGCGAAAAGAAACTGGGTATTTTTCAAAACTTGTCAAATCCTTACTTCTACTTTCTGTAGAAAGCACGATTTACGAATCCTTTAACATCTTCCTCTTCTTTACTCAAGATTCTTTTTTCTCCTCCACCCTCCCCTCCAAAAAAATGGAAAAAAACTTAAGTGTAGATCTCACCCACAAAGATTCTTCTGCTAACCGCAGTAGTCACCAACTCTAGTATTCCTGTAATGGCAATACCCCTCATAAACGTAACTTGTCATCACAATTTTGATCAAATTCTGAGGCCTCTCTTCTTAACTTTACCTTAACTCTCTTGAAAATTTTGTTCAGTCTTCCGCCCAGCTGATCTTTTACTTTTAAATCACTTGTTTAATTATAGCCATTAATAAATTGTTTAGCTACAACCATATAGAAAATTTTTAGAAAGTATTATCTACATAACTTTCAAGTATTGTGTCAACATTCTACATAATTTCTGTTTCCACAGATAAAGTGGTACTGTTAGAATTCACCACCACCACCACCTTTCGGAACAAATAAAAAGTGCCATTATTAGGGATGAAAAGACTTTTGTATTTTGGGAGTAGAAATTAGTATCCTCAAGAACCTCGTATCTAAAATGGCATGACTTTAACAGGGGGGAAAAAAAGGGGGGGGGGGAAGACCACAAAAAAAACCCCACAACTCACAAAGTACAAGGAATTATTACTTGCCATTTTTCCTAACCTTTTCAAGCTCTCCCTTGAGCAACCTATTTGTTACAACAGAATGCATACTGAAGTGCCATTTCTTCCTTTGGATGGAAGGGTTGTTATTGCTTCCTAACAAAGAAAGTATGTTCTGTAGGCTAAAGAATTGACTGTAGCCACAAAAATGTTAGAGATAACTAAGGATATGTTTTTTCTTCTTTTTTAGAGATTTGACATTTTTCATCCCTCACAAAAGGATTAAGTAATTTATAGTTGACCATAAACACACAAGCAGAATAAACTAGTACACTGAGTTAGTACAAACAATCAGCTTAAAAAATAAGCTTGTTTCCCTTGCATTTTTTAAGGCCTACGGGAAAGCTGATCAAAAAAGCACAAATCTTTCTATAAATTCCTCCTGTTCTTCTCCAATTGCATATTTAAAGGGAGAAAATTTATGCATGTCAACTTGACCATTTACGGAGCATTCTTCTCATTCTACTGACTAAGGCACTTTTTTTGTTCAGTGTTCATCCTAATTGTTCCACAGAGTAACAGAGGTCAGCTGCAGCCAGCTAGCAGCTCTCATTCCGTGGTTGTAGGTCTAGGGAAGACTGCCCCTCAAAGTAGGATCTAGACTTCTTTGTGGGTAATAAGTCCCAAAACATTAAGGGGGAAGGAGCCTTCATAACACCTGAATGTTCAAAAAAGTCAGAGAGAAATTTTCAACTCAAGCAATGGGTGTTTTCATATTTCTATGTACCGGTATTCTCAATGGGATTGCACCTCCTTCCCAAGGAAAAGGACTAATTTTATTTTTTTTAAACAAGATTTCACAAGTCAGAAGGTTAGCAGGTTTAGCTTTTTAAAGCCCAAGATACAGGTAATGTTTAAAACTAATTAGATACTACACCCCCCTATCCCCTGCAAAACTGGAAACTTCTTCTAGGAAGTTTCAACATCTTTCTTCAGACACAGGGAGCCTGGGAAGGTAGCAGTCTTTCAGTTTCAGTAAGTCCCAGAAAAAAAAACTTTACCTCATTAACAAAGAAACAACAGGGTTCAGCTTTTATAAACAGAAAGCTTTTTCATTAAAACTGGCTCACCTTACAGAAGCTGCCAGTATACTACTGTATTACAGAAAGTTTCACAATGTCTGATGCCTGCAGTAAACTCAAAATCCTAGATACGGTCTTCCTATTTTTGACTATCATTGCAAATTACTTAATCACTTCCCTAGTTCTGCCCCCCCCCCCCCCCTTTTTTTTTTAAATTTGGTTCAGGTTGCTGCTCCTCACTTCAAAATAGTAGGCTATCTTACCTCCCGCCCTTACCTGCTCTCATATCACTGCCTGCTAAGCAGTGTGTTCACTAGAAAACTGTTCTTTTGACCTTTAATTCACTTGATCCCTCCCATTTAATAACTCTGCTCTCTCCATATGAACCTATTCGTTCTTTGAATTCAGCAGATGATGGTGCTCTTACCATTCCTGTAAATACTGTATTAAGTCACACGTAGTGGTTTTAATAGCTTCTCTTTCCACATTGTACAGAAAGTGTGCAACTGTACACTTGATGAAGTACTTCTAAAACCTCAGCCTTTTAAATTTAATCTTAAAAATTAATGAGCATGCAAAAATGATTGATTTAGCCTTTTTTTCCCCTATTGTCAGTGCAAATTTTATCTTTACTGATTGTAAAGTTACCTCTGGGATGAGGGCATGAAGGTCACTACTGAAACATAAGACTCCACTGTATCACACAATATCTTGTCTGGGATCTAAACAAGGCTCTTGTTAACCAACATATCTCATTACTGGACATAAACTCACAATATGTCTTTACAAATTTAAGTATGTTATTTGCTATTTTCAGGGTATATTATTACAAGTGTATTAAGAATTGATGGTTAATATGAGGAGCATCAAAATAATAAACTTGAAAAACCATTTCAAGTCTACTTCAGATTTTCCTCTTTTACTCTGTGTACCTGACAGACAATAAGTACAATAAAAGTTAAAAAGTGGCCTGAAAGTTGCATCTGTGAGCTAAGCAAAGCCAGTCAGGCTTGCAGTTTAAATCTCTATCTATTTTAGTCTTCACTGTTAACTTTGTCTAAAACAAAGTACTGGAATAAGACACAAATACTTTTTTTTCTTTAGTGATCCTGAAAAAAAAACCAAGCGAATTGATGAGAATGCAAAATTCTTCATTTCCTAATAGTCTAGTAAACTATCTATTAATAAAACAAGATAATTCATGCTCATCATGTAGCAAAATATCACACATTCTCTGACTACTCAAAATACTTTTCAAAGGTGCTAAAATTGATTTTGGAATCAAAACTCTCAGCACAGTCTCTCAATTAATTTTAAATATTCCCTAAACTGTACAACATCAGACATCAAAACTACTAAACGTATATTGAAAATGTGCAACACACTAAAATTACATTCTATCATATTTATATTTCAAGCCTACATACAAAGAAATCTAGAAAAAATTATAACAGTGTTATTATGGACATTAATTGTTAAAGATCTACTCAATAGTCACAAAAGTAATTGCACATGTAAACTAAGAACCTAAAAGTCTTAGTTAAGCCTGTGCTTAATGTCTTGCTGAAATCAGGACCTGGATGCAGAATTTAGCACTAAGCCATAAAGTACATAACATTTTCCTTTTCCCTATATGATTCATGCTTCTCAGAAAATCAGGAGAATGCTTATTGCTACAGCTTACTTACTGTGATGAATGTGGTCAGTTCTGTGACATTGCTGTTTTGCAACCTGCAAACAGAAAACAATTAATGATCAGCTGAGTCATCCTTTCATCAAGTAACTTTTACAAGGACAAAGACACCTCACACAGAACAGTAAAATTTCTCAAAAAAACATGTCTGTGAAGTATTTCCAGTGTACTGAAAACACTGTTTCCCACAGCCAGATATGAAGCCACTAAAACAAGAAAAGTTTAAGCCAAACGTTATGTAATCACACTTTTTTTGTTTGCAACCAGCTGTTTAAATACACATACCCATTTTACCCTTACTAAATTGTGAATGATACAGTACAATGTGTTCCCCTTAGATGTACACAGTAAGTCAAAGGAATCTTTCTGTTAAAATGCAAAAACAATTCTGGCCTCCCAGAAATCAATGGGAATTTTCACTTTTGTGTAAACGTTTGTTTAAATGTTTGTTCATTCCATTACTGATGCTCTCTAGAATGAGGATTTCAAACTCTCCTCATGCTATGAGAATTCAGAAGCATCTCTATGTCAGTACAAAATCCACACATATTTCACTGAAAATTTAAAAACTAAAAATAATTTTTGAACACTTGTTTGGATTGCTTTCTTCCCAGATTTTTTTCCCCTGGGTAGATCAAGTTTTTCTAAACACATAGTTCATATACACTGTGTAGGAAACAGAAAACAGCATAACAGATGCAACATTTGGAATACAACCATTTCAGGAAAATCTTACTTGCTATAGTAGTAGAAATCTGATATTGTTGGGGTTTTCTAATAATTTTTTTTCACTGAAGATGAGTAAAGAGTCAGTGAAATTGTACAGTTCTTCTGTAGCATTAAACATATACTTGCTATACAAAGCAACATTGACAGACAATTTTAACTGAGCAAAATACGCATAATTGCCTACAAATCAAAAAATGCTAGGGTAAAATGGCATTTCAGGGTTTTTTTTGTTGTTGGTTTGTTTGGGGCTTTTATTTTACACTGAACACTTTTCAAAAAAAAAACAAATGTGTAGAAAAATGGATGATTTTACCCGAGAAATTTTTCTACAGCATCACACTGATGGAAGCATAAAGCTGGCCTATCTCAATCTCACAGTAGCACAGTCAAGAAAACATACTAATAGATATACACAAACAAAACTTCAGCTATCTACATGAGCAAGAACTGCTTTTACAGAGTTAGGTAAGCTAAGTAACAATTTAAATCTAGGTAGGTAATTACATCAACAGCCACGATTTTTTTTTTTAAATTTAAATTTAATTTTAAATTACAACTGTAAACTTGTAGGCATTAACACCAACAATTGCCTTTTTGTTTGTTATTGCCACTACTGTCAAACTGCACTCCCAGGCCTGCCAGGAAAACAATAGGTATTTTTCTCCCTTGTCAAAGGACAGCCTGGAACAAATCGCTCCTCATAGCAGTCAGCGGCACCATCAACAACCTATACAGGAAAGGAATCACATTTTTTCTCCCAGGGAGAAATCAAAACATTACCGTTTCCCTTCTCTACCCTACTGCCATGCTTTGACAACACCAAAAAATCCCCAGCCTACTAGACCAGAAACAAGAAAGAGAGAAGCAATGGAAGGAGATACGACCCAGTAGCTACACCATTTAAACAGTGGGAGCAAAGCATTTGAGAGAGGAAAAGCTTAAGAAAGTATGTATTTTGCTACTCTCTCAACCATCCTGCTGGCTGACTAGAACCCTGAAACTGTCCTTCAGAAAGCAGAAAAAGTCATATTTCTTCTTCTAAGTTGGAAACATGGTTTTTCCTGTATTAGCTGAAGCTGAAGTACTTGCTGCCTGTTAAAATTTTGCACACACGTTCTACTTCTGACTACATCTATACCTGTGGCACTGCTAAGTTTTGGGTTTGGTATCAGTCCTGAAGGCACTGAATAGCCCATCAAAACCTGAACCTCAGGACAAATGTTAGAGGTTCAACAGAGTTGAGGATAGTGAAAACAGCTCTTAAAGTTCCAGCTTGCCATTTGCAAGGAATGATAACCAACTACCTTACTGGCAGGCAGAGCATACTGCACAGTCACAGCTTCCTCAGCCCTGAATACTGTCCAATGAGAAGCAATTTCTCTATAGAAAAGTTACCCACATCCCTAAGGATCCAACCACATTGGAAAACAGCCTACTTGTTTCCCCAGGGTAACACCATTTCCAAAAGACTGGGAGGAAATCTTGAGTAGCAGATTCAGCCTGATGGCTCTCTGACAATCTGTTGCTTCAACACATCTCCTTTACCAGCTGCTGACTTCTCCTCTACACTTCATCTGCTCTGACCGGATGCAAATATGTAAACCAAGGAGTGAGGAAAGAGAGAGGGGCTTTTTTCGTCTCTTCTCTATCCTTAATACATGAAAAGTGTCACTACTTGGAAAATCCTCTACAACTTTAAAAGGCAAAAAATTGTAAACAAAGAAGTTTCCGCAAGAAATTGGAATAGGTACTTAAGAAATTGTAATACAAAAGACTGCATGACTGCAAGTAAAAACAGATAACAGTTTTAAAAACAGGCTTTACTATGGCTTCAATACTTCAAGGTCTGCATATGTTAAGAATTATTCCCAAAGCAAAAAATTTCAACATTAGCCATGTGCATAAGCAAAATCACTTTGTACTGTCTGGATCCATCTCACAGCTTCATACCACACAAATTACTTCAGATAGTAACGTAAAATATATTTCAACAAAGCACATCCATGTTTTCTTAGCTTTCTTTGACTAAAGACCTACTAAAGTCAGTCTTTAATCTGAAATGGTGCAATAAACATTTCAGTCCACCTTCAAAATTCATAGAAGACCTCAAGATCTGCTGCCTGTGTAAGCTTTCAGCCTTTGTTATTAGAGTTCATGTTCTATGTCCATTCCTACCTTGAATATCCATGTACTTACGTGAGCTAAAAGGCGAGTACCTTTCCATAGGCAGTTGAGGCATGAAGTTGATTGCACCTGAGGGAAGGGGTGAGGTAGGAGGGCTGTCAAATCTAAGCTTGGAAAGGGGCAACAGAACACGAAATCAGAGTTTGAGATAGATGAACAGAGGTGTCAGGAAACATCTGGGAGATGCGAGGATGAAAAAGCAGGAGAGGAAGGCACCAGAAAACATGCAACTGTGCAACACCACCAGCAGGTGCTGGGGTACACAAATAGGGTAACTTCTTAATCCCTTTCTTGAAATACTTAACAGAAACACAGGGGCATAGCCCTCCGTTAAAATATCATATGGTATTATGCAAATCACCCAAGCATGAACATATGAGTATCACATACTTTCATTAGGCTAAATAAAAAGTCTGTATTCAGCAGGAAAATTTTAGCAGTACGTTCAAAATTACTAGTGTTGAATTAATCTAAAGCAGTGGTCAAATATTCTTCCTCCCAAACAGGGAGGAACTGCACATAGTCAAGATTTTAGTGAAGGTCCAAATCCAAGAATTTTACAGATTGGGAAAGTGAATCTGGCTAGATGTATACACACAGGCATACCTACTATCTTTTGATAAGCCAAAATTAACTTCAGTTGGACAATTCTGTATCACACACAATTGACTGACAGATGTCCTGTGTATCTAATACTCTCCAAGGAAAAAAAAAGTGCATCTTGATGCAACTGCTGTAAACCTGAGCAAATAAATTCAATTTTTAAGATCAAAAATAGAGTTGTCTATTATATTTAAGTAAGAGCAAATCTAACTTCCCATTTCTTACTCAAGTAAACAAACAAATGCAAATACAATGCAACATGTACAAAATGCATCATACACTGCCCTGGTTCCTTCTCCCATATGCTGTACACATTTACAATAAACAAATTACCAAGTTAATCAAAGACCATTGTCCATTCTTCATCAATAAAGAAATGAATATTTAATGCATGGTCTCGTATTACTGAGGTGGTTTACTCTCTTTCCAAAGACTAAAGGTTTCATTGTTCAGAGTTTTATTCGCTTGCTATAGAAAGCTACCTCAATTCATTAGTAGCACTCACCAGTCAGTAAATAGATGGTCCAAGACCTCTAAAATAGGCATAGCAATTATTTTCCCTTTGAAAGGGAGAAGAAACTTACACATTGAAGACATCCCTCCCACCACACCCCGTGCTCCCCAGCATCAAAGACATATTACAAGCTCACGAGTTGGAATGGATTGGAATTTGCCTCATGAATTTTTCTTAAAGATAACGGCATTTTTATATAGACATAGCTAACCTTCCCAGCTATTCACTTTATTCTTAAAATAACTCTATGAAACTTTTTTTTTAAAAAAAAGATGGGCACCAGTCAAAAACTCAAAGTCCCAGGATTTAATAGTGTAATTTAGGCTTTTAAGTATGTTTTGTATTTCTACCACAAGATTAAAACAATGTTATATAAAATGCATTCATTATTCCACTACTTTAAAACTCTTCTTTTTGGCTTTAAATATACATTTCATTCCACAATGGTTACAGTATTTCCTTAAACACACCATCACGAAAGCACAATGAATGGCTTAAAGTTGTGTCATCATTGTGTCATCAAGTGTCATTCATTCATTTAGTTCCCATTCAGTTTCTGCAGGACTTCTGAATCTACCTCCCTTCATTACCTTGGCAAATCTCAGCCACACATTGTCCATTTCAATAATGGACTTTCACCTCCATGTAACACGTGAACTAAAATAGTGCTCCTTCTCTCCCTTCACAGCAGTTGCAGAAGATACTTCTGTAACTCTGATCATTATTTTATTGTAAACACAGGGGAACTTTACATTTGCTATCACCTGTACATTTCACCTGTCTGTGATATATACACATCACACATTGAATTAGCTTGACTTTACTTTAAAAATTATTTGAATATTACACATGAAGCAGAATTCATATTTTCCCCTCTTTCCTGCACTTTATATTTGGTGCTCCCAAGAGAGTCAAAAGATGATTATGAGTGGTGCAATCCAATTATTTCACACTTTATCTTGGAAAATTGTAAATAATAAACCTGCTTTGCTTGAAATTACTCTTTACGCTCCAAGTAAATACAGTCGTGCATTTCTTCCTAAAAGGAAGTAGCACTCAGTAGTAAGATAATTTTTTAGTTAACATGCCAAGACCTAATTGGACATTTGCATATTATAAGCAAACATGTGAGGAAATGGTGGAGAAAAGGTAGAGGATTTTAATATCACAAGGAACATTAAATAAGACAATGTAAGAAATGCACATAGTGGAAGGCACCATGAAACCCACACAGTCTGTACCCTATAAGCTTAAACTGGGCTATCATAAACCCAATGTTCAGGCTGCTTTGTATAAAATTTAATTGTAGCAAGACATCTAACTCAAAATCAAGGGTAAAAACAAAATAGATCTACCACACCACTTCACAGATTCTCAGAGGCAAAAGACTCTCCTGTAAATACGATATATCCACACTACAGTCCCCACTGTGACTGTTTAACTAGTTTTCAGCCAAGGTTAAGCTAAGCTAAACAATGCAACTATCTTCTTGCAGCACACAACACAGTGCAGTTAATTCTTAAGTATTTACTGCTTTTCCCTTCAGCCTGTGAGCAGATGCATATTACTGCCTCTACACTGTTAGCAACATGTAAGTTAGGCAGTCCAAAGGTGGTTCAGGATTCTGTGAGCTACTTCCATTGCAAACACGTTAGCTCCCCAAAGTTTTGCAGAAGTTTTCAGGAACCAGATTCTACATTTTCCAAAATTATTCCCTTACCTGTTTATAATTTTAACTGACAGTACTTCAGTTTAAAATACTCCTTTTTTTCCTTCTCATCCCGTTGCTTCTGGTTGCAACTCCTTCTAAACAAACCCTCTACTCTGACACTATCAAAATCAGTCTGACTGTACGGGTCACATGCTCAGGAGCTCAGTAACACTGCTCTTGAGATGTGCTGCAGCAAAGCAACCTCTAGTCTATTTACACACACACAGACATCTTCCAACAGATCAATTCACCTCACTCTTCACTCAGCTGAGCAAGCATACAATCCAATGCAAAACAGGGGCAGGATGCAGCCACAGCAGTGGGACTGCTCCTTACAGCAACATCTCAGCACAAGACCAAATAAGGCATGATAGAAAATCATACCAATTAAATGGAAGCAGTACCGACTCTGAATTGTTTTAAACTTCTATTAGGAAAAGCAAGAATTTTGATCTTCACAACCAGAATGGACTAGATGGCCCAAATAAAGGTAAGTATTCAGGTGGAAATAACACCACGTACTTTTGATAGCTGTGGGGTTTCATTACCATATAGCTGCCTATCACACATTTCTACCATTCACTTTACAACTTACTGACAGGTCCAACTCGATCACCAGCATACATCAAGTAACAACTAAAAGGCACACCTATCGTGGCAAATGTGATTCTGATTGTTACTTCCTCTAGAGTCCATCCTCTTGTTTGCTTTACTCAAAATCAAATTCGCTTTAGCTGACCGTGTAAGGGTTTGCACTACGGGTATAAAATTAACATAGAAAAAAAAACTTTTCTTAGAAGCAAGCTCAAGGAAGAATCCAAATTTCTCTGTTTACTGAAGGTTTTAAAAACAAACTGTAAAAGAAAAAAAACCAACATAGATCATTATCTACAAAAAGACCTAACTTTTATTTACAGGGCAAAACTAGGGGAAACATGACTAAGACAAGCGACTGTGAGGTTTGAAAAAATCATACTATTTGCTGCAGATAGGTATACACCAAGACTGAAGCTTTAAAATTTTGAAACTAAAACCAAAGGAAGCATCTACTTTTGTAAATAATATGTTCCTTACATATTTCAGTATTTTTCTTCTCCCTGATTAAAAGCACACAGACTGGTTTTGGCCCCAGTGTCCGAAGTACAGAGTAAACAGGTGCCTTGGGTATACAAATACCAAGTGGAAAACTAAGTTAAAACTCAACAGCGAAGACATCATTTGGCATGAACTTAAGGAAGTTATGCAACACCAACTTCTCTATCCAATTAAAAAAATATATATATTAAAAAGGACCAAAGAATATTGTTTCAGACTAAATATTCTCTTCCTTGACACAACTGCGCATACACACAAACATGGAAAGCTCAGGATTTACCATTTAATTGTGCAATAACAGAAGTCCATGCAACTAGTTTCTTCTTCTCCCTTTTAGCACTCATTCCACTAACAAAGTCCAACAGAAAACCATTTTATCGTGGTTTATTTTTTAGATTTGTTTTTAGAACTGATTATTACAAAGTATAAAACAAAGTATCCTTAAACGCAAACAAAATCCTAATGCAATTTGAGAATAAAAGGCCAGAAACAGCCAACATTCCACACTCAATGGAGATAGGCGGAAGTTGAATATTTAAAAGAACAGAAAGAACAGAAAATGTAGAGTGCCTGGAAGAGGAGATTGTAAACTTGCTTTTATATTTCCCCGTATCAACCCAGCACAGGCAAAGTGTCTCATTGGCTGCACTGCGCTACACAGACACACAAGTGTAATAATTGCTTCTCGTGGCAAGAACGGGACAGTTAACGTGGACAGGAAAGATTATTTTTTATTTTCAAATTTCATTATTAACTATGCAACGTTAACGTAACCTAATCTTTTTTCCCTGCGTTATTTCCTTATTGTGTACAAAGTAAAGAAAAAGGAAGTTTCCTGTGCTTAACATTAGCATATAAATGGAGCTAATTGAGGTTTGACTTAAGTGGGAAGACAGGGTGGGGTGAATTCCCACCTTTGTTACTGTTATCACTTTGCAAGGTGTTTTTTTTAAGCAAGACTAGAATAACTGGTTTACATTCTGGCAATGGCATCTTCTCAATTAAATCAAAACTTAGAATCTGAAAGCACTGCAGAACGCAGCAAAAACTGCACCATTTTCATAAAGCTGTGAGGCAAGACGTTTTCTTTCTTGCCTGCAATCTGCTTCTTTCTCCAATACAAATGTACTACAAAAGATATGCCTGTCTTAAAAAATGACTTGGTGCCCTTTTTAACTATATAGCAAACAAAGGCTGAAAGAACATGAGTTTTCAAGTTACATTCTTCCTGGTTTTCATTAGTAATTCAGGACTTGCCTGCTCTGGAAGTTTACTGTGATTGCAGAGCTAACAAAGTTATGGCATTATAAAAGACTGAAAAAGTGCGGTTAGGGAAACTTCGTCAAACTCTTTCATACGTCTGTTAACATTTATAACTAGTATTTCTTGAAAACCTGATAGAAAGAACATTTGGTAAAATGGGGGCACTTGTTCCCTAAAACTTACATAAATATTTGAAAAAACTGAAGCAAGTTTCTCTATGCAAGACAAGATATGCCATTACTGATACTTTTAAAAAGTCTTAGCAGAAAAGTCATTAATACTTATTAAAGACTAACACATGACAATCTGCTTCTTGGAAAACCCTTCTACCAGAATAGTCAAAAGGAAAAGAGAAGTCATGGCCCTAAAATAGGGATCCACTTACATAGAATAATAGAATCATTTAGGTTGGAAAGACCTTTAAGATCACGGAGTGCAACCGTAAACCTAACAATGCAACAATGATGTTAAGAGAATCATTAAAGCCACTGCATGAAAAGCCTCCCATCCAGATATGCCACGTTCACCTCAGCAAACCATTCAAGTATTGGCCAATAAAGATACAGTAGTCACATGCTCATCTGCTGCCACACAGAACTGTGTATTGGTTAAGCTCTTTATAGCTCTTGCTGCACCTTCTGAACAGGAACAATGCAACTGGGGGGCAATGAAAAAATCCCACACTAAACTGTCTTCAACATTATCAAGTTCCACTGTGTCTCTTAACTTTAGCTTAAGACCAAAATTTTCTGTAAGATCTTCTTCTTTCTTCCACTCATTTGCAATTGTACGTTCCTCATTCCATTAAGTATTTGAAAGAAGAAAAACAGGCATAACTTCTATTCCCCCGAAATGCCCTGTTTTCTCACGCTATTATTTTATCATTGCTCAAAGAACTAACTACTCTTCACTTACATTAGACAAAATTCTACAACTGGCAGGAAACAAAGGCCTTTACCCACATCTTTACACTGTAAAAACAGAATGAATGTAAGAAATGTTATTTCAGTTTCACTGTACTAAGAAATCATTTTCTGAGCAGCAGAAAATGGGAGTTGTCCTTTTTTATGACAATTGTCCTGAAGTCAGGAAGCCACATTTTCTTGTGAGTATGCTAGCACTCCTTTATGAAAGCAGAAGCCACAGAAACCCTTTGACCAATTGCAGTCCCTGTTTTCTTCAGTAGGCAGACTATACCTCTCTGTAGCAGAAGAAATACAGGAGCTAATCAGCTGCTAGAACACTGCACACAGGAACCATGAATTGGCCCCAAAACGCAAGACTCGGGCTCCTAGCCCACAGTTCCTCCGTATTCTTTTATTCAAGTAATTTGATCCACGCACCTGAAGACTTCTCTTATATTCAGTTCTCTGGGTATAGAGATCCACTTACATAGAATCATTTAAGTTGGAAAGACCTTTAAGATCATCGAGTGCAACCGTAAACTTAACACTGCAAGTCCACCACTAAACCATGTCCCTAAGTGCCACATCTACACATCTTTTAAATACCTCCAGGGATGGTGACTCAACCACTTCCCTGGGCAGCCTGTTCCAGTGCCTGACAACCCTTTCAGTGAAGAAATTGTTCCTAATGTTCAATCTAAATCTCCCCTGGTGCAAGACTGTCTGATCATCACCAAGTAAACACCTTCTAGACACAGTCCTTATTATTCTCTGAATTGTTATCCTTCCCCCTATATCTTCATTAATTTAAATTTGCTTGTTTGACCATTGTCGTGGTTTAATTTTAAAAATATTAATTCTCATACTAGAAAAATGACACATAACCTGATTTCGAAATGCTGAAAATCTCTATATACACCACGTGAAGAACAAAGAAGATCCTCCTTTGGGCTTATTTCTCTTTCAGTGCAAAAGGCCACAAAAACTTAACTACCGACCTGAGGCTTTATTTAGTTCAGTAGTATTAAAAAAGAATTCAACTTCTAGGTCCTTTTTACATTTTTCAGGTAAAACATGTGTCTGTGAAACATGCCAGTTTTCTAGTATTGTTATCCCCTCACTGAAACAGAATTCAAGCTAAAAAGTGAAAAAGTTCAGAATGCTGAGGTATGGTTTTTTGTTCACATTGCTGACCATTTCACACAGCTTGACAAGGTGAGATTCCTAGACTCAGCTACTAAGAAAAAAAATCCCTTTGGAAGAAACAAAAGCTGCGTGGATCATCAAAGTTCTGTCAGCATATCAGACACTGTTAGGCCATGAACCTTTCCACATCCGGACCTTTCACTGTTATGATGGATGAAAGCAATGATGTCAGCAATGACGAGAAGGTCTACATCATGATTAGGTACTTTGATCAAGATTCAAGATTTGTGAAAAAAACGATCTTTTGGTAAAGCTTGTCTAAAAGTGCTGAAAGGTTTTTGCATCACTTAATTAGTTTTCATTGACTCCCACGTTCTACAGACACGACAGAATTTTTCTCTGACTCAGCACTTACAGGGATCAGCAAGCACACTTACAACTAAAAAGTGTCGGCCATTCTATATAACCTCCCCTGTGTGTCACTTCCTTACATTTGATAAACAAGAATGATGTCAAGGCCATTCTCTAACAAGTGGGGACATGTTGATTAACAACTCTACCATGCCAGTATAAATTGAAAAGAACACTGTCAGTAAAAATACAACACTGTTCCTCTTCCTGCCAACATCATCCGTGGAAGATGAAAGAAAAATGTGAAAAGAATTAAGTTTTTCTTCTAGCGAAGGAAGCGCCATTTCATCCTTTAACATCCATTTTGAGCTGAACAAGAGAAAGTCTGAGTATTATTGCATTAAGAGGGACTTTATCTTCATCCTCTATTTAAAGACTGACCACTACCTTGAGACTGCATACTTGCTCTACAATGTTGTAAGCTCTAGCAAACAACGAGGGAGCAGGAAGACGTGACTTCAGCATTCATGTAGCTGCTCCTGTCTGCCAAAAAGACACAGTAATTGTTTTGCATATTGCCCCATAAGCCAGAAACCTCAGTCACAAAACGAAACTTCACTGCATTTTACATGATTCAGGGAAACATGCACAGTATTAAAAAAGCAATAATCACACAGACACAAACATAGCTGGCGAAAAGGGAGAGAAAACAAGGATGAAAAAGCCAGTCAAGGGAAGAAAATAAGAAAAAAAACAAACCTATGAGAAAGGGGAAAAGGCCTTTTATTTTTTAATGAATAAATTAGGTTACGTAACTGAAAAACAAAAACACAATGCAAGTGAAAAGGGGAAAAAACATACAGGAATGAAGTGACAATTCTTTGCATTATTATTATTATTATAGTTATTAGAACTGTGAATACAAATAGCTTGAAGTTCTTTCAATTTTTGCAGATTCTCACTACTGACATAGGTACCTTTATTAGGCATGTTTACTATCATAGCCAGCACAAAGTTGAGTCATCATATTTAAAAGGTCAGTAAGTTACTTTCATTAAGTCTCCCAGTACTGAAATCTCCTGATAACACATGGTTAGATGAGGTGTGAAATATAGGTTTGATTCCCAATTCAATTATATCAAGTACACAAGCAAATATCAAGAATCCTATTCTGAAAACTGTAACAAGAAGCTACTTCTTTCCATGTAAAGCTCTTAATCCCAGGTCCTTAACAGAGAAAGTAGTTTGATCTCTAAAACTTGAAATTTAGGCTCCCTCTGACGGGACAAACAGAAACAGCCTGTATTTTCTCTAATAAAAGCAATTACCAGCTGCAAGATAAAGCGCTTTAACCAAATGAAATTGGAAATTAATTGGTTATCAAGTATAGCTACATTTAAATATCCTTTGCATCCTTGTCTCTCTGTATTTTCACAATGACAAAAACATTGCCCTGCCTGTTCGCAAAACCAATTAAACCAACTTGTAAAAAAAAAAAAAAAAAAAAAAAAAAAAAAAACCACCACAAAAAAAAACCCCTATATCTCCTATTCTTAAAAATTTACCACACAGGGAAATAAAGAGAAATTCTTATATATATGGTTTTCTGAAACACTAACAAATATCTCTCCCATTGAATCATAGAATGGCTTGGATTGGAAGGGACCTTTAAAGAGCATTGAGTTCCACCCCCCCCCGTCACGGGCAGGGACACCTTCCACTAGACCAGGTTGCTCAAAGCCCCATCCAACCCGGCCTTGAACACTGCCAGGGATGGGGCGTCCACAGCCTCTCTGGGCAACCTGTGCCAGTGCCTCACCACCCTCACAGTGAAGAATTTCTTCCTAATATCAGATCAAAATCTACCCTACCAATCACCTGCCATTTAAAGCCTGAGATATTGTGGGAGAAAAAGACCACTCATATTGCATGACACCGAAGAGTTAATTTAGACCTAAGGCAGAACTAATATTTTTGAGGCAGAAACACAGACACTTTTCACAGTTACTTGTAATTGTTCTCTTGATGTGTGATACATATAAAAAAAAAATCATTTTTCAGATTAAATACACAAGACATTACATGACCTGAAGCAGGTAGGACTGTGGTGGGTTGACCCTGGCTGGATGCCAGGTGCCCACCAAAGCCACTCTATCACTCCCCTCCTCAGCTGGACAGGGGAGAGAAAATACAACAAAAGGCTCATGGGTCAAGATAAGGACAGGGAGAGATCACTCAGCATTTACTGTCACAGGCAAAACAGGCTCGACTTGGGGAAAAAAAATAATTTCATTTATTACCAGTCAAATCAGAGTAGCGTAATGAGAAATAAAACCAAAGCTTAAAAACACCTTCCCCCCCACCCCTCCCTTCTTCCCAGGCTCAACTTTACTCACAATTTTCTCTACCTCCTCCCTGCCAGCGGCGCAGGGGGACAGGGAGTGGGGGTTGCGGTCAGTTCATCACACGCTGTTTCTGCCGCTCCTTCCTCCTCAGGGGGAGGACTCCTCACACTCTTCCCCTGCTCCAGCGTGGGGTCCCTCCCACGGGAGACAGTCCTCCACAAACTTCTCCAATGTGAGTCCTTCCCACGGGCTGCAGTTCTTCACGAACTGCTCCAGCATGGGTCCCTTCCACGGGGTGCAGTCCTTCAGGAACAGACTGCTCCAGCGTGGGTCCCCCGCGGGGTCACAAGCCCTGCCAGCAAACCTGCTCCAGCCTGGGCTCCTCTCTCCACGGGGCCACAGGTCCTGCCAGAAGCCTGCTCCAGCGCGGGCTTCCCACGGGGTCACAGCCTCCTTCGGGCATCCCCCTGCTCCGGCGTGGGGTCCTCCACGGGCTGCAGGTGGATATCTGCTCCACCGTGGACCTCCATGGGCTGCAGGGGGACAGCCTGCCTCACCATGGTCTTCCCCACGGGCTGCAGGGCAATCTCTGCTCTGGTGCCTGCAGCACCTCCTGCCCCTCCTTCTCCACGGACCTTGGTGGCTGCAGAGTTGTTTCTCTCACATACTCTCACTCCTCTTTCCAGCTGCAATTGTTGTCGTGCAGTAACTTTTTTTCCCCTTCTTAAATATGTTATCCCAGAAGTGCTACCACCATCGCCAACTGGCTCGGCCTTGGCCAGCGGCAGGTCCATCTTGGAGCCAGCTAGCACTGGCTCTATAGGACACAGGGGAAGCTTCTAGCAGCTTCTCACAGAAGCCATCCCTGCAGCTCCCCCACTACCAAAACCTTGCCACACAAACCCAATACAAGGACGTAATGTTATTTTCATAACACAGAAGTCACAAATAGAAATTCAGAGAAAAAAAAAAAACCTATGCAATGTACTTGAAATCTTATTTGGCAGACTACTGGAACCCAAGAACAAAAGCACTTCCAGAAAAAAAAAATATCTTATATAATGCTACGATCATACTATTTACTATATATCAGTACATATATTTTATAGGCACACCAGAAAAAAGAAGAATAAATTTAACAATAAGAGCATTATAGAAATGGAGACAGCTTTTACCTACAAATATATAATAGATTATTGTTGTTCCTTAATATAATTCTAATTCACTCTTGCCCAAGATAACATTATCTTCTTTAAGCACAAACGAGTAACACTTTTCAGCACTGGAATATTCTGCTCACAGGGACCAACAGTTTCCATCTATCCACAAACCAAGCAAGCATAATACCCTTCAGTAGGCCAAACACCTACCGTTTACAGCTCTTGCTTTTTCTTCCAAGATAACAATCACAGGCTCCTGCACTGACATCTGTCATACAAAATGGATCAGAGTAACACCTATTTTAAGTATCGCATAGTCCTTAGACAGTAATATCACATTCCCTCTTATGTATTTCACAACACACACTCTGCAATTCTGTCCTTAAGAACCACAGTCTGCTGCTTTTATGCTACTACAGAAGCACATATTCAAATCTGAGTTCCATAGCCTTGTATTGGGAGACGCCATTAACAAATACCTAGTAATATAAGATAAATAGCAGCAATATGTAAGAAAAATATATCAGGATATGAAGAAGCTGTGATAATAAAATACCCCATTTGTGATTCAAATATTGCATCTCCATTCTCATTTAATAGTGTTTAGTAGAATAATCGATTTAAATTAAAAGTCTTCTAGTAAACTTTATTGGTTTACATCACTCCACTACATTTAGATTGGAACACTGCTCTTATTAATCACAGTGAAAATTATAAGATAATGGATCATATAGTATGTTTCCTAGTGACATGTATAGTGAAGGCAGCATTACTTTTCGAAACAACCAACAAAAGATGTAAAAATGGGTTTTGTTAT
Organism: Gymnogyps californianus; assembly: GCF_018139145.2. Lineage (NCBI taxonomy): Eukaryota > Metazoa > Chordata > Aves > Accipitriformes > Cathartidae > Gymnogyps > Gymnogyps californianus. The sequence continues at coordinate 44,680,610 of NC_059477.1, forward strand.
TACAGACAGTGTTGTTTTGTTTTTTTAAGTATTTGTTCAGTTTTCTGAAGTTTACTGCCTTACCAAAAAAGGCACTGAAGTTGGTAAGCTAACTTTAGCATGGCAAAGAACAGGGAAACACTGATTTTCTTAATTTTCAAAATCACGGTATGTTTACTTATTACCCTTTATGTCTTCGTATTTGCAGAAATGGAGAGTGATTATTAAAAGGTGGAATTACAACCATTTAAAAAATGGAACTAGTGAACATATTGTATCAAATTAAAACAGTGACTTTAAAGTAACGTATTACACTTTGGGAACAATAAAAGGCTTCAAATTGATCAATATGCAAATAATCATATCAAAGCCAATACAAAAGCCTGCATCACAGAAAAACAATAGTACTAATGGACATCTTCAGGTTTTTTTATCCCTCAACTGTCAAGATACATGACATGAGCCGTATGACAGGCATACCTAGATTTATCATATCACATGATAAGTACAAGTGTAAGACACGTTACCTGAAAAAAAACCCACACCGGTGGGTGAAGTCTGTTCCACAGAGTTCCCTGAACACAGAACCCTGCTACAGAAAGTTCATTTCCCTGAAGCTAAAAGGCAAAGCAGACCCTCCAGCTGAGACTACCACACAAAATCCTGGGATAGAGAAGTTATGTTGCTCCCTGCTAGCACACAAAATACAGGCACTGAGAAAGCCAATAAGCAGACACAAGATACGAGTCAGATGAATGAGTCTCACACACTACAGGAGCATTGACAGATATGCAACAACTATATTCCCAGTAAAAGGAAAATATTTTCCTTCTCTCAAAGAGAAGATAAGTACTGTTTTAATTTTGCCAATAGTGTCATTTATACCATGGCTCTGTAACGCCTGGTTAAGGAAAAAAAGCAGGTACAAGTGATTTACATCTAGTTGGACTTGGTAATTATTTCATTATAAGCTTAGTAGCAAGTTCTTCAGTTCTGTCTTTGACAGAGTACTGCATATATTTACATTGCCAAGTTCTCCCTTACCCAAAACCTCAGGGGAGAGGGAGAGGGTTGATTTTTCTTTTATTAAAATTAGCTCCTTTGTTTTTCCCTGAAAACTGACAATTATTTCCGTTCAGCTTTATCTGTGCCTAAACAAAATGCACAGCTTGCTTGTCTGTAGCTCCCTTCTGCCAACTTACATAATTTTTATTATTCTGAGGAAAAGCAACAAAAAAAAAAGGAAGTTTAACCTATAATGCTCAGGTTTCACTGTACTCACTCGCAGAGTTTATCACAAAGTTACTAAGATCACCTGTGTCGATGTGCTCTCATGACATGAGATAACAGCAGGACAAGAAAAGCCATTTTGTATTTTCCACATTTGTCAGTTTCCTTAAGGCACACTTTTATGACGTCATCCTCTCTCAGGACATTGTGCATTAACTGTCAAAACAGTATAAACTAAGAAATAACAGAACAACAAAAAGTTATCTTTTTAAAGATCACATCGGGTAGACCGTAATTTAATACTCATGCATCTTATTCCAATGAAACTTAAAGACCTCAGAATGTTAGAATACGTTACTTCAAGACTGTAGCAATATTCTACTCTTCTGGTCAAAGTTTATGACTCTGCATGTGCTCCTAGTATCATTCTGACACAAAATTAGTTTAAAAAATTGACCAAAACATCCTAAAACAGAAAACAAGTGACACACAGAATCACAGAGTGTTGAGATTGAAAGGGAGGTCATCTCGTCAAACCCCCTTGCTCAAGCAGAGTCACCTAGAGCCAGTTGCCCAGGATGTCCAGATGACTTTGGGGTATCTCCAAGGGTGAAGACTTCACAACCTCTCTGGGCAACCTGTGTTAGTGCTCAGTCACCCTCATGGTGAAAAAGTGTTTCCTGATGTTCAGGGAGAACCTCCTATGTTTCAGTTTGTGCCTACTGCCTCTTGTCCTGTCACTGGGCACCTCTGAAAAGAGCCTGGCTCCGTCCCTTTGCACCCGCCCTTCAGGTATTTATACACATTGATGAGATCCCCCTGAGCCTTCTCTTCTCCAGGCTGAACAGTCCCAGCTCTCTCAGCCTCTCCTCACAGGAGAGATGCTCCAGTCCCTTCAACATCTTAACGGCCATTTATTGGAGTTGCTTCAGCAGCTCCATCTCTCTCCCATACTGAGGAGCTCAGAACCAGACACAGAACTCTATACTTCTGACAAATTTCACCTCTGTCCTTCAGCATATATTTAACTGTATTTCAAACAGTGAAATGGCATAAAGAATTATGGTAGCAACTTAGGAATTATGATAATCCTTATGGCATAAAGAATTACGATAACAACTAGTTCAAAGAAACAGAAACTGCATACAGATGTTTCTCCATGCTACTAGAAAACATAGTTCCATGATATTAATGAACAAAACACACTTACAGTGTTGCAGCACCAAAGCAACAGACTACAAGACATCACTGGAAGTTGGAAGTGTAAAGCAAGCTAGCAATTTAACCTCCTACTAGTTAAAAGAAATTTGAGAATTATGTAGGAGTGATGGACTCTGCTGTCAGGAGTGCCAGTGTTTTTTCTATACTCCCCCTTCTCCTTTCCTATGAGCCAAGTCTTGCTGAAGTGATGATGTAAATCTTGGCCACATGGGGGGGGGGGGTGGGGGGGTGGTGTGGTGTGAATTACATATATGCAAAACAGAGAGTCTAAAAATAAGGAACTAGTGGTAGTCATAAATTTTTTACTTCAAACCATTCCTATATATTAAATTCATTATCCTAGCATCATTCTAGTACAATAGCAATGGCCTGGCCTCTGATTATTATGGTAAGCAAACAGCAGCATGGTTACAGCAAGCTTGAAGACTTTATTAATGGCTACCTATTAAAAATAAATACAGCTTTGTGTTTCAGATTATTTTCCTTTTGCTTCCCTACCCTTTCTGGGCAAAAATAAGCTTGCTGGTACTTTCTTCTAGTGAGTACTTTCTTCCGGTCTGTGAGTTTTCAGGTTCAGAGTAAGAACACAGTTTTGACTCAGGTTTCTGCTAAGACGAAGGTGGACAAGATAACTTATGAACCTGTAGAAGAAAGTTGTCTGCCCAGTGACTGAAAGAGAAAATACTGTAAAGAAAGGGCACTAAAACCTGAGTGGAAGGGACCACTGCAGGGCACAATGGGGCAAGAGGCCACAAGCTAGCTGAAGTCTGAATATATCAAGTGCTTTTTACTAGAATATCCTTGTCTTTTCATTTCTTAAAGGCTGGAGCTTGAGCTAAAGAATGAAACTTCCACCACTGCTTAGCACTAATTTAACTCTGCTGCTAATGGAGTCCAAAGCACTTCTAACAAGAGTATCCATAGAAATGCTAAGCATTTTTTTTTAAATACTGCCCTAAGTATCAATCAATATCTGAATATCTCAGACAAAAAAACATTAAAGCAAATTAGCAATAATCCACTCTGGAATAGTTTTATTAACAAACTACTTTTTATTTGGAAGGAAAGATGGTCAAGATATTCATTTGTTCTAAAACTTAACACACTTGCTTTCAGTTTGTGATCTACAGACCCCTGGTAACCTGACCCCTGACTGCTTCTTGATGGCCTATAAAAAAAAATAACCAGGAAAGCAAGCAACAGGGAAGTTGAAAATTAATCATTCTGAAATCACACTCTTTAAAAGATGCGATTTCTGATTATTTCATCGGTTGCTAAATGCAAAATATTCCATTTAAAAAAAAAAGGAACTTAAATGCCTTGTTTAAAACACAAAGCTTCTCTTCAAGTCCTGTAAAAATTGTAGTCTTACACTTTTGCCGTTCAAAATTAGTTAAATTTATACTGGTCCAATGGCACCTAACTCCTGTTAGCTGAGTCAAAACATGCTGAAAACCTGGTTTTCAGCAATGATGCGATGACTTCTTTTCTAACATCAACAGAAGCTAATTATTGCCACATGCACGAACCAGTGTGATTTATAATACAATAAAGCAGCCATTTCTGCAGGCTTTTTAATATCTGACAAACAGGTCTGACTCTTGCTAGTCTGGTTTACAGTATGGAAATTAATCAGGTATGATCTACTGCATCATTGAAATCTAGTCCATGATATTAAAAAAAAAAAAAACCTTCACTTGCATTAAAAAATAGCTATGACTATACTTTTTAAAACCCTATGGTTTTCATTTACATTTGACCAAATAAAATGGCAAGTCCTGCTTTTATTGATAAAGCTACAATCAGCTGTCCATAAGCTAACCATGCGCACAATCCGTTTCACAGGACACTGTTAAGCACACAGACTTTGGTTCTGAAAAATCTACTAAAACGAAAGCTCTGGAAAACTGTGTATTATGTACATACATTTCATAAAGGCAAGTTTTCATTTCACACATCAATGCAAATGTTTGTTCTCTCATGTAATACTGGAATGAAAAGATAACAACAAATTAGCATGACTTGCATTAGCATATCTGCACCCTCAGTAAGAAATACTTACATGCGCACGTGGGAATGATTCTAAGGTATTTGCACCAACGGAAATAATTGGATTGCTTATTGCTTGTAGTTACATACATAAACATTGTTCTACTCATGTTACTTAAAAGTGACCAACATCTTCTAATTGAAATCATACTGAATTTATTCTGAAAACATAATTTTGATCCAAAAAGTAAACTTTAGTATCCAGTATCCACATTCTATTATGCACAGAACACATGTAAGAAGGTACATGCAAAAGCTTTTTACTACAGGTTTCCTTATGTGCATGCTACTTTTGAGGAGGCATAAAAAGATTCTCCTGTGAGCAGTGTTACTATGATGTTCCTTTGCATTTTCCTACTGCCATAAACCAGATCCTCTCCAGGAAATACAAGCCCACTGCAACAACCCACTTGCCAAGGACACTGATGACAGTGGGGATATACTTGCTGGACAGTGTGCACACGCTGAGGAATTGCAGAACTGCTTGGGGCAGGGGTGAAGTAACACTAATACTGCCTACCATTTCCTCAGCTGGAGGGTCTAATCTGTGCATCTTCTTCAACACAGTGATTGATTTTCACAAAACTGTAGTACTTTACCTTTGAATGTCTAGCCTACTTTCAATTATGGCTGAAAATGAATGGCAAACAAAAGTTACTGCATGGAATGGACAGGCACACGGACAAACAGGTGAACACACACAGTGTGGTCATAAAATTTTACGTGTGTTGACAACAGGCACTTAAAATGGAAAGAGCCACAAAGGAACCTCCTGCGTAATTAGGAGTAACGAGAAGCATTATAGAAGCAGTTGAGTTTTATCAGAAATTACTTGTTCCATTTCATAAACAGCATTTGAGTTCAATCTCTGTTTATAATAGAGTGTGTAAATACAAGTTAATCTGCAGCTCCAAGGCTAAAGGGGCTCTGGATCCATGACAATAACTATTTAAGGATTCTCAAACATCTATCTACATTATGTAGAATCAGTATTTGAAAGCGTTTCATTTTTTAACTAATGCCATTCTATGCATCAAAGGCAGCTTTTTAATTGGGATGGTACCTCACATCACTAAGAACCACAATGTGAATACTGAACATGCACCAAAGCCAAACTTTTAAGTACAAAACACTACCATATTCAAAACAGTATCACATTCACTGAATCAGCAGCCACATATAACACTTTCCCTCTTTCTCTGACGATTGCGTCTAGAAAAGATAGTTATGTTTAAAAAACAAAACCAAAAACGCTCAAACTTAGAATCTGCCCAGAAAAAAACAGTGTAAACTTTTTACAGCCTACATTCTTTTGACTACTGTGATTCAGTGTAAGTGGGGTAAAACATTTTTCATAGTAAAGAAAATACCAGTTAATGAAATGAGAAGACTATTGAAATCTAGTAAATAATTTTTGATGAGGAAAAGTGTACATTATGTTTTGAAGACAAAAAAGCTCAAATTACTAAAGGTATGAAAACAGCATTAATGTTACTACTGACATCATGAAAAGAGCCCAGTCACTGACTAATTTAAGGCTGAGATTCTGCAAAACAATTTTACATGCTTAGCTCCTTTAAGTGTCAGTAGGTCAATGCCTGTTTATGAATGCAGTCACACACTTAAATCTATGCAGGATTAAGATGTATTGACTTAATCTAACTGCATCTGCGTTAGGATACGTGCTCTACATCTAATGGTAAACTTGTGTAGTGGGGTCACCTGAGATCTACATACTGCTTAAGTTTTCTTCTAGCAGATGCAGGCCCCAATTCAAGGAATACAAATGACAAATAAACAAGCACCTTTATAGAATCATAGAATCATTTAGGTTGGAAAAGACCCTTAACATCATACAGTTCAACCATTAGCCTAACACTGCAAGTCCACCACTAAACCACGTCCCTAAGTGCCACGTCTACTTGCCTTTTAAATACCTCCAGGGATGGTGACTCCACCACTTCCCTGGGCAGCCTGTTTCAGTGCTTGACAACCCTTTCGGTGAAGAAATTGTTCCTAATATCCAATCTAAACTTCCCCTGGCTCAACTTCAGGCCATTTCCTCTTGTCCTATTGCTTATTACTTGGGAAAAGAGACTGACACCCACCTCACTACAACCTCCTTCCAGGTAGCTGTAGGGAGCGATAAGGTCTCCCCTGAGCCTCCTTTTCTCCAGTCTAAACAACCCCAGTTCCCTCAGCCGCTCTCCGTAAGACTTGTTCTCTAGACCCTTCACCGGCTTCGTTGCTCTTCTTTGGACGTGCTCCAGCACCTCAATGTCTTTCTTGTAGCGAGGGGCCCAAAACTGAACACAGTGTGTGAGGTATGGCCTCACCAGTGCTGAGTACAAGGAGACAATCACTTCCCTAGCCCTGCTGGCCACACTGTTTCTGACACAAGCCAGGATGCTATTGGCCTTCTTGGCCACCTGGACACACTGCTGGCTCATATTCAGCCCACTGTCGACCAACACCCCCAGGTCCTTTTCTGCCAACCAGCTTTTCAGCCACTCTTGCCCAAGCCTGCAGCGTTGCATGGGATTGTTGCGACATAAGTGCACGACCTGGCGCTTAGCCTTGTTGAATCTCATACAATGGGCCTCAGCCCATGGGTCTAGCCTGTCCAGATCCCTCTGTAGAGCCTTCCTACCCTCAAGGAGATCAACACTCCCACCCAGCTTGGTGTTGTCTGCAAACTTACTGAGGGTACACTCGACCCCCTCATCCAGACCATAGATAAAGATATTAAACAGAACTGGCCCCAATACCGAGTCCTGGGGAACACCACTTGTGACTGGCCGTCAACCAGTTATAACTCCATTCACCATCCGGCCACTTTTTTACCCAGCGAATAGTATGCCCACTCAAGCCATGAGCAGTCAAGTTTCTCCAGGAGAATCCTGTGGCAAACTGTGTCAAGGGCTTTACTAAAGTCCAGGTAAACAAAATCCACAGCCTTTGCCTCATCCACTAAGTGGGTCACCTTGCCATAGAAGGAGATCAGGTTAGTCAAGCAGGACCTGCCTTTCATAAACCCATGCTGACTGGGCCTGATCACCTGGTTGTCCTGTACGTGCCGTGCAATGGCACTCAAGATGATCTGCTCCATAACCTTCCCCAGTACTGACGTAAGTCTGACAGGCCTACAGTTCCTCCTTCCGGCCCATCTTGTAGATGGGCGTCACATTTGCTAACCTCCAGTCAACTAGGACCTCCCTGGTTAGCCAGGACTGCTGATAAATGATAGAAAGTGGCTCAGTGAGCACTTCCGTCAGCTCCCTCAGTACCCCTGGGTGGGTCCCATCCGGCCCCATAGACTTGGGTGTGTCTAAGTGGTGTAGCAGGTCACTAACCATTTCCCCTTGGATTATGGGGGCTTCATTCCGCTCCCCATCCCTGTCTTCCAGCTCAGGGGGCTGGGTACCCCAAGAACAACTGGTCTTACTATTAAAGACTGAGGCAAAGAAGGCAGTAAATACCTCAGCCTTTTCCTCATCCTTTGTGACTATGTTTCCCCCACACACCCAATAAAGGATGGAGATTCTCCTTAGCCCTCCTTTTGTTGCTAATGTATTTATAGAAACATTTTTAATTGTCTTTTACGGCAGTAGCCAGATTAAGTTCTAGTTGGGCTTTGGCGCTTCTAATTTTCTCCCTGCATAACCTCACGACATCTTTGTAGCCCTCCTGAGTTGCCTGCCCCTTCTTCCAAAGATCATACACTTTTTTTTTTTCCCCGTGAGTTCCAGCCAAAGCTCTCTGTTCAGCCAGGCCAGTCTTCTTCCCTGTCGGCTCGTCTTCCAGCACGTGGGGACAGCCTGCTCCTGCACCTTTAAGATTTCCTTCTTGAAGAATGTCCAGCCTTCCTGGATGCCTTTGCCCTTCAGGACTGCCTCCCAAGGGACTGTGTCAACCAGGCCCCTAAACTGGCCAAAGTCTGCCCTCCAGAAGCCCAAGGTAGGAGTTCTGCTAAGTGCCCTCCTTACTTCTCTGAGAATTAAAAACTCTATCATTTCATGATCGCTGTGCCCAAGACAGCTTCCAGCCATCACATCACCCACAAGTCCTTCTGTGTTCACAAATAACAGGTCCAGCAGGGCACCTTCCCTAGTTTATCTCCTTTACTGAAACACAATTTGGGAATAAATGCATACCTTCTTGTTGAATCAAGGTTTACAATCGATGTTAACCCAGTACTTTAGTCTTAATAAGCACACTGCATCAGGCCACTTTCACTTAACAGTTCTCTGAATTAGATCAGTTTTGCTTCAAATGTATACATTCCATTCAGAAAATAAGCATATTCAACAAGCCGGAGGCCTTAATTTTCACAATATATGCGAATTAGAGACAAACTTAAGTTCATGAGCAGACTTGTTTAATTTAGCTTAAGCAAAATAAAAAACTTACTTTGTAAGTAACCAAGATCCAAAAAGTTCCTTTAAAAATATCATTGTGATATTGAAGCCACAAACCTCTCTTAAGAAAGCATTAAAAAAACCACCAAACTAAAAGTTTTGTTGCACTAGAGCAAAATGTATTTCAGCACTTCAGAATTAATTACTCGTGTATCACATACAATCTTACGAAATTTCTAGTACTGCTACTTCTCTTATTCTTGTAATGAAAGTTAAACGCAGTATATCCATATACAGAATGGCCAACTGTCGTGGTTTAACCCCAGTCAGCAGCTAAGCACCACGCAGCCGCTTCCCCCTTTCCCCTCCCAGTGGGGTGAGGGGGAGTGAAGAGGAAAAAAAAAGTAAAACTCATGGGTTGAGATAAGAACAGTTTAATAACTAAAGTAAAATATAATACTAACAATAGTAATAATGAAATATAATAATAATAATATGAAATGAAAAACAATATAATAAAAAAAAGGAAGGGGGGAAGGAAAAAAAAAACCAACCCACCAGTGATTCACAATGCAATTGCTCACCACCCGCTGACCAATGCCCAGTTAGTTCCCGAGCCGCGATCCGCGCCTCCTGGCCAACTCCCCCCAGTTTATATACTGGGCATGATGTTCCATAGTATGGAAAAGCCCTTTGGCTAGTTGGGGTCAGCTGCCCCGGCCATGCTCCCTCCCAGCTTCTTGCACACCTGCTTGCTGGCAGAGCATGGGAAATTGAAAAGTCCTTGGCTTAAGATAAGCGCTACTTAGCAACAACTAAAACATCAGAGTGTTATCAACATCATTCTCACACTAAATCCAAAACCCAGCACTGTACCAGCTACTAAAAAGAAAGTTAACTCTGTCCCAGCCGAAACCAGGACACCAACCTAACAGTTAAGCCTGTTTGTCACAATTAATACACTTAGGCTTCTGTGTTTAAAAATAATTGTGGTGGGTTGACCCTGGCTGGATGCCAGGTGCCCACCAAAGCCACTCTATCACTCCCCTCCTCAGCTGGACAGGGGAGAGAAAATACAACAAAAGGCTCATGGGTCAAGATAAGGACAGGGAGAGATCACTCAGCATTTACTGTCACAGGCAAAACAGGCTCGACTTGGGGAAAAAAAATAATTTCATTTATTACCAGTCAAATCAGAGTAGCGTAATGAGAAATAAAACCAAAGCTTAAAAACACCTTCCCCCCCACCCCTCCCTTCTTCCCAGGCTCAACTTTACTCACAATTTTCTCTACCTCCTCCCTGCCAGCGGCGCAGGGGGACAGGGAGTGGGGGTTGCGGTCAGTTCATCACACGCTGTTTCTGCCGCTCCTTCCTCCTCAGGGGGAGGACTCCTCACACTCTTCCCCTGCTCCAGCGTGGGGTCCCTCCCACGGGAGACAGTCCTCCACAAACTTCTCCAATGTGAGTCCTTCCCACGGGCTGCAGTTCTTCACGAACTGCTCCAGCATGGGTCCCTTCCACGGGGTGCAGTCCTTCAGGAACAGACTGCTCCAGCGTGGGTCCCCCGCGGGGTCACAAGCCCTGCCAGCAAACCTGCTCCAGCCTGGGCTCCTCTCTCCACGGGGCCACAGGTCCTGCCAGAAGCCTGCTCCAGCGCGGGCTTCCCACGGGGTCACAGCCTCCTTCGGGCATCCCCCTGCTCCGGCGTGGGGTCCTCCACGGGCTGCAGGTGGATATCTGCTCCACCGTGGACCTCCATGGGCTGCAGGGGGACAGCCTGCCTCACCATGGTCTTCCCCACGGGCTGCAGGGCAATCTCTGCTCTGGTGCCTGCAGCACCTCCTGCCCCTCCTTCTCCACGGACCTTGGTGGCTGCAGAGTTGTTTCTCTCACATACTCTCACTCCTCTTTCCAGCTGCAATTGTTGTCGTGCAGTAACTTTTTTTCCCCTTCTTAAATATGTTATCCCAGAAGTGCTACCACCATCGCCAACTGGCTCGGCCTTGGCCAGCGGCAGGTCCATCTTGGAGCCAGCTAGCACTGGCTCTATAGGACACAGGGGAAGCTTCTAGCAGCTTCTCACAGAAGCCATCCCTGCAGCTCCCCCACTACCAAAACCTTGCCACACAAACCCAATACAATAATGTTGTTTTCTATTAGGAGCAATGTCATAGCAAGTATAATTCTGAGATATTCTTATTTTAAAAGCTGCATTTCAGAGAGCAACTACCCCCCAAAATGCTCTGCTTATTAGTACTATGTCATTCACATTGACAGCACGAATAGGTTACCTGCTGCACTCAAAAAAAGACAAAACAGAGTAACATGTTTATACTAGTTTCTGATGTGTTTTTAATCTTATCCTTTCACAGGTGATCCAGAAGAAAAACAGGCTGAGAACTGTATGTAGCAGGTGGCCTCTTTTAGCCTTTTTTTATGTACAAGTTACAACAAGCCTTCTCTAAACCAGGTGCGAACTCTATGCCTCAGCTACTGTAAGCCCCACAGGACACCAGCAGTTTCAACATTTTTATTTATTACTCCAGCCAAACACATAAGCTCAAATTTAACTGCAACTTACTTACAACATTGTGTGAAGTCTTTAGGACAGGACATTTGTCATTTCCATTTAATATAATGCCAACAACATACTCTTTGAGTTGACACCTACTGTGGTTTGCCTTTTGGGTTTTTTTAGATCATAATTCACAAGAAATCGGTACTTTTCCTGTAACAGTTTTGTTGTTTACTACACTGCTATCACAATTTTTTCTCAATTAAAAGAAAGAACTTCTATTGGCCAAGTAACTAACCTATTTATGTGTTCAAGACCTTTTCAGAAACTTCATAAAAACATATTTAAAATACATCCAAGACATAAAGCTTTATTTAAAAAGAACTTCTTGTACATAAACAAAAACTCCTTTTTTAAACAAAATTCTAACAACATGCTGCAAAGTCTTGTTCAAAATTCTCTTCCTTGTAAAAATTTCATGCCAGCACCTCTGACATTGTTTCAGATGGCTTGGGACTTTAACACTTGTAAGGCAAATTCAGAATTCCAAACTTACAGAAGAACCGGATGTTCTTGTTATTTTTTAGTACATGCTTTAATTTCTACCTCTAATATGTAAATTGTTACATCTTAGCTATAATACGCATTACGCACACTGAAAATGTTGCATTTTGTAATACTGTGGTCCAAATATTTAAAAGTTTATATATGCTAATACACAAACACCTACACACTATCCAAAGCTTAAATAAATTTTCTAAAACTGACAAAGGACCAGTTCCAGTCGTTAAAGAGAAATATTCAAATAAAACAACTATTCAAATGCATCAAAGTCTATAGTTTGAAAAGTTCTCTTAAACTAAAAAAAAAAAATTTTAAAAATTTACAATAGAACAATGCAGTCAGTGCTCTAGGAATTAGTAAAATTAGTCTAGGATTAACAGTTGAGGACTATAAGAATCCAGTCCACGGCCCAAACATTTGTTCACACAAAGTTTCAAAAACAAAGGAATTGTTTTAATGGCATGTCACTGGTTTTTAGAATGCTTTATTTGGCTAAAATACATGTTATTTTGCTTGTAAGACACCTGTGCAGTTTGGTCTGAATGGAATTTTACCTGCATCTACCAAATGTTTACTAAATCAGTGACTGAAAGGCATTTATGGAGACATGCACTATAGTCCACATTGTTCAGTTTTAGGATTTAACAGAAACATACACAATTTAAGACACAATATTTATGTATCAAATCCTGAAATCACTTGTCAAATCCAAAAATGAAACAGCTCTTCAACTCTATCTTCTACTGACACATTAATCTGAGTACTCATGGCCTGTTCCTCAAGTCCATAACAAAAATCCCACTCAAGTGCTTTTTTCCCAAGTCAATGAGTCACAAAAAGGTAAAGCAAAAGTTGCCAGAGAAATTTACTTTATCCTCCCCTCTAAAACATCTGTTCCCATGGAAAGAGAAGGAGAAACTAAGTCAGATAGTTCAATTGCTGGCTGCTGGTTCTCCAGTTCTGCTTTTGTTTCCATGGCAACTGATGTGGCATCAGGAAAAACAAATAAAATAAAAAGGATAAACAACAGCTGAGGGTAGAAGTGCTACCTAAAAAAAAAAGAGACCTCTGTAGTCCAAAATGCTAATAAACATAAATTACAACATTAGAGGCCTTGTGCTAGAAGTCAAAAACCAGTCTGCAAGAATAACCACAGAAGTATGATCTGAAGCATCAAACTCTTCACTTACAAAAGAATCTGCATAGCATGAAAACTCTTCATCATCCAGTAAAATCCTTCTTCCCCCTTCCTGTATAAGAACACACATATATACTGCCATACACATAGTTATCATTTATTTGCTCATGCATATCTTGCACCATAATAAATGGGCTTGTCCCATGCTTATTTTAGAACAGATAGAGACAGCTTCTGTTTTCTTTCTGTTTTTTTCTTTCTAAGCAGCTCAGCCCTGAATTGCCACAAGCAGCAGAGATTAAATCAAAAGTATTCCCAGTAAGTACTACCCAGTCATAGTTATACTTGGCCACTGTCTCCAGAGAAAACAGAATGAGGCTGCTGATTGGACACAACTTTAATCATGTCTCTGCCAGTAAAATATGGCAAAATACAAGGTATTCCTTTGGTCTATGCATTGTTCCTTAACTCTGCCATTTCCTGGGCAGTTTTTCCTTCTGAATGCTTTTCTCCTTTGATCCTGGAACTTCTGGTTTGTTTTTCACTCTGTTGAAACTAACAATAGGTTATGGCCTACAACCTACGAGGATCTTATTTTTCTCCCCCATGTTTCCAGCTAGCTGGAGAGAGGATTACATACACCAATACATACTTAATATAAGCGACACTGTAACATGTGGTTAGTTCAAGACTGTTTCTTATACATAGAAAATATATACGTTAGGACTAAGAAGTAGGTATGGAATGTGCTATCTTTAACTCTCCCTTTCCAATTTTGACAATATTTGAGATCCAGACTACTTCAGAAATATATGAGGCTCATCTTATCAGCTTGGTGTTAGGAGAATTTATTCAAGAATCAGAATGAAAATATCCTCTTCCCCAGAATTAATTTGCTAGAGCTGGAGAGAAGGTAAAGAAATACTTAAATGGCAGGGGTGGGGTAAAGACTGAGTTTACAAATATCACACGTGATATACCTGAAGACTAAATATACTCACACAAGGAAAGGGAAGGAAAAAGATACGGGAAAAATCTGTAAGGTTGAAGTTACAGTACATAAAATTATTCTCTATTACATTATGTTAATGGAAGAATGCACATTAACAAACTCTATGCAAAAAGAGCACAGTAACGAACCAAGAATGAAGGACAGGATAATCAGTGATGACTGAAAAAACTGCGGTGAACAATCACAAACCAAAGATGATTACTTTTCAATCCCTCACATAAAAACATGAAGAAACCTCTATGTTCATTTAAATCTTAGAAGTATTTTCGTATTTTTGGCATCCTTATTATTTCATCCACACAAATTATCAAAGACACATCAAATATTAACAAAAACAAAATTAACAGCAACTAATTCAGAATTAAGGTCTATCTACACAAGTAATAAACATTTTGAGAAAGAATAAAGGTACATATCCTTCTCTCAGAAATCAGAACTATGAAGATTTAACAAACCTAACACTGCATTTCAATCACCTTGTTCAGCAGCCACTGATAAACACATCTTCCATTAATATATCTAATCATTCTAAGTGTGTTGTAATTTTGCTCTCCACAGCATCCAAGGATGATTACACAATTTAACCCAGTACCAAGTGCAAAGCACCACTTCTTGTTTTATGTTAATAAACTACTGGATTTTGTTTCACTGGGTTATTTTAGTTCCAATATTATATTTCAGTCATATCTGAAATGCCAAAAAAATGTTTTCTATTTACTTTACTATTCCAAGCATGACTTTATAGCACATGGTCACAGCCCAAGCTGAAGACTTCTATATACTCTCATCTCATATGGAAAGTGTTCCAAAACTGATGATTCCTTTCAGTTTTATTCGCTTTTTATTCTACTTGACAGGGTGACCTGAATTAATATAGTGTCCTAGATGTTTTCTGTTTTGTCCTTTTTTTCTTCCCCTCCCAGTAATGTGTCAAACTTGCATTGTGACTGCTGCTGAACTGATGTTTTTAACAGAACTATGCATTATGACTCCAATCTCTACCTGATGGCAGGTAATTAATTTAGAACCCGTCACTGTGTATGTTTAGTTCATGTTATTCTCCCTGCTTCCCTCTGCTCCATGTGCATTACTTCAAATTCATCAGTGATTAATTTCATACAGCCACTTAGTTTCCTGAGACTCTTCTAGTTCAGTTTCGTCTTATCATAAGCATGGTGGTTTTTCACCATGGTAAAGCTTTTTTTTTTTTGTTAACAGATAAACTCAGCCTGTACCCTATAAGGTCCTTTCAAATCACATCCTATTAAAAAAAAACAAACAAAAAAACCCCTGCGTTGTAACCAAGCCATCAAAAAATCTGACGTCACTCATTGTAAAGACAAGCTACCCAGTAGCAGAAATCAATATGGGTCTCATGAATGTAAAGTACGTTGTTTGTAAACACTGTTTGAAAGGTCAGAATTTCAGTAAACCAAAATCTATAAAGCATTTGGTGAATTCATGCTGAAAGTGAAATTTTATTACAAAATTGGGTATATACATGAAGCAATCTGATGCCCCTTTGCCTACGTAATGCAACATTTTAGAGTCAGTTTTGCATTTTTCGATCCATAAACACTAACATGGATGTTCAATAAACAAGTAGCATCTTAACTTTTATTATGATACTGCAATGGGATAGGTTACAGCCAATGGGCTCAGGGCTAGACAGACCCAATCACCATACCAACTGCAAAAGAAATAACTGTCTTTTCACGAAATTGAAGAGACACAAAATCAAAGGCCCATTATGCCCTTTTTTCAGGGGAACAGTTTAGGTTTGAATAGTCTTGACCTGAAAAATGGGCATTAACTGATTCTGTGAATGTCCTTCCATGGCTAGAAAGACAGGCAAACAACTCATAAGTACCAGTCATTTACTTGTCATCCTACTTTTTTTCTCTCCAAGTAAACCATCGCAAACTTTAGAATTAAAAAATATGAATGAAAAAAAATGTGACAATTAGTCATACCAGTAACTATCCCTTCTTACCAAGCCAGAGAAACCTTTCAACACAGTACATCCAAAACGACACATGAATCTTCATTTCTACCCTTGACATTCTGAGATCATATGTAACAGAACTAAATAACACAGGTTAGTTCTCTAAAATGTTCCTTTATTTCTGTTAGGCTGGTAAGAACTATCTACCAATCTGTCTAATGCTATACTTAAACAGGGGTCATTGTGCATCTCCAGACTGACTAAATCCTAACATAATAAAACGCAACTTTTGCTTCTAAACATCAAATACTGTATACCTCAAACATTCTTCTGAAATATTTCTGAAAAAAAATGTGTGTTTAAGCGTTTGTCACTGCTTTCCACAATCAGCAGTTCTCGCTAAACAACATATTACAACTTGCAGTGATATTTTTGGCCAAGAATACTGATTTACTATTTCTGGACCACCTTCTCTGTCATGGGTCTCCCCCAGAAGTTAGCATATGATTTTTTTTCTAAAAAAATCTGAAGTGACTATTATAAAGAATCAGACTTGAAATCTGGCACTCAAATAGCTCTTTAAAATTTAAGCAAACTTTTGCAGAAAACTACAAATAATTTATTGAGTTATGAATCACTCAAATTATATATGGAAACAGATACTTGTAAGGGGCTGCTAAACTGAAGAACAAGATTCTGTGTGTAAACAGAACCTAATATAATGAACATGAAGATTTATATACATCATTAACTATCCTAGCACTCAAATTATCTATATTATTGCCTACACTGCTGGAAGCAACAGGGACAAACACTGAAGAATGAACCCTTCCCTCAGTCTAAGTTTTATAAAATTAATAGAATGCAGGCCAGTTCTGTTGAGGTCAATGTCTGAAGCAAAAAAAAAGTAACTCAGCTTTACCAAGTGCGTTAGAGATCCCATTTATCTGCATTTCAAATGACTCCTACAACATATATCATTCAGATATATCAACACAGATCTTGTTTTTTACACAGATTTATTTTAAGCACTTCACAAAATACCAAAACTGCATTAATTATATAAATTAAGTATTTAGAGGCAAAGAAATAATAAAAAGTGATTGTCCCTCCTACATGCCTGTTTTATTATAAAGTCTTTATACTATTAACAGATCTCTCAAAATACGTAATTCACTTCCATGACGGCAAAAAGACTGTAGGCTACATTTAAATGCTACTCTGTATAAACCACTTATATCAACACAATAAACTTTGCAATATGCTGTATATCCAGAACATCATAATTGTTAACACTGAAAATTTACCGGCATCTGCAAGAGTCAAAAGATTATAAATTTCCCTCAATGATAATCAGAAACAGCTTGACACATAGAAAACATCTCAAAAAAACAGTAAAGATACAGAGCAGCTTGGAACACTTTATCACATACAAGTAAAAGGGAGATTACCTAGCATGATCTGTTCCTTTTAGTTCCTAATGCCAGGAGAAAAAGGGCATTTTATAACTGATTGCACTTACTAGTGCCCTTAACATTAGTTTTACCCTAAAATAAGCAAGAGTGAGTTCCTTCCTTCCCCGCATGCCCTCTGACTATTCCTTTGCATGATGAACACACTTCTTCATGCAGTCGTAAAAAACTACTTCAAAACTAACCCTAGACAAGGCTCAACTATGGAATCAATGCTTCCCACTCTTGTTCAAAAATACATTTGGTTCAGTGAAGACAACTTGCTATACATTTAAGCCTTAGCAGGGGAAAATAAGGCTTGAAAAGCACTTCTACAAAAGAAAAAAAGATGACAACTGCAGAAAAATGTAGTGCTAATATCACAGTTAAATGCCAAACAATAGCGAACCTTCAGTAACAGTTTGTTGTCATTTTAGGAATATATTCTTTCCTTAAGCGTTTTTTTCTTTTCTAAAATTTACTTCTCCAAACATTCCTACATGCATTAAGTAGCAAGTAAACTATACAAACCCTTTAATATTATTTTTATTTGGTAGCTGTTGGCAAGTTAAAAAAAACCAAACCAACAACAAACCCAAAAACAAACAAACTTGCCAAATGGAAGGCCTCTAGTATGCCATTCAAAAGACTTACCAGTTTGGGACATCCCTATTTTGTGTTCAAACATCCACCCACTTTGCTTGAACCCTATCCTCCAAATCTTGCTCCGATACACTCAAGATATGACTACATCAGAGTGCTTTTTCTACTAAGTTGCCAGAAAGATAAAGAATCGCAGGAATGTATTACTGTGATTTTTTTCAATAATCTACACCCTTTCTTTGTCTTTGATCAAGACTTTGGATCTCAACTTTCTTCCCATTTTGCAGATTTTCTTTGGGACAGTAGCTTTTTAACATGGTCTATATTGACAATATGGTGAAAAAAATTCGATCACTGTCTGCTGTTGTCTGACTGTCAATGATTACTAAGTAGACTATTCCCATTCAGTGTTTCAAGGAGGGGGAGAAAAGCATCAGTTTACTTCTTTAGAGTCCCACTTAAGGTAATTTCCCTGAAAGAGCCAAAATGGGACACTCTATTGTTTCTAATATCAGACTTGGTAAGGAGGAATTCTCCTTGCTTTGAAAACTCTTAGAACTGCGCTATAAAGAATGTTTCTGGCATTAACAGCTGTTGTAGAGGTTGGGTCCCCAAATGATCTAACTATTGAGCGCTCTTCTCTTCTGCCTCACTTTTCTCCTAAACCACACAGTTGTAGTCTCAACTATTATCTCTGATCTAGCTCTTTCATCAACATTGAAAAGAAGCAGTGAGGTGCTTAAGGGTAACTCCAAGGATGAAAAATGATCAGAGCTGCAATGGAAAAATACTAGTTTGCATTTCTTACGGTTTAGCCTTCTTAAAATTGCTGTAACTACTTGGAAAAGACTACAGCTGTAGGGAGTGATAATATCTTTTATTAAAACAACTGATACAGCTTGAAAAACTAGACTCTCTTTCAGGCATGTATGCCTGATATTTTTAACTCGCTAACTGACTAACACAGTAAGGAACCTTCCTTAACGGCTTCCCATCTTCCTGGATTCATACATATGAAGTAAGACTTTATTTACAACTTTCCTCAGCAATACTTTCTATCTACAGGCCAGGTTATAAGGCAGTAACTTACAACATACTGGATCGAAAGGTGTGAGAGTGGGCATTTTGGGCTCCCTTTTATTCCCACAGGAACTAAGGATGTTCGGAAGACTGATTTTTATTGTCAAAAGTATAGTTCTCCTTTTAGAATTTCCAGTCACTAGGGCAAGCAAAGATACAGAAAAGTTGTCAAACTAAGTGCATAAACTAGTGGAAATGCCTCACTTTATTTCTAACCTGGAAAAGTAAAACCGAAGGGGGGGGGGGGGATGATGATATCAACTTCACTAACACAGCTTATATATATTATTAATCAATATTTCTTAGTATGTATTTTTCACATTATAACGACAGATAAGCTTACCCATGTAAGAGTACAGTCATTTCTAATACATCCATTATTTTTTCCATGTGATACTTGGCAAGACTATGCTTACTACTATTCTACTACACCATCACCTTGTGTAATATAATCACATTTTCTACTTCTGGGTATTCCTCCAAAAGCACTGGGATATAATGCATGAAAACCACAAATTCCAGCGACTACAGTTTTAGGAAGGTAACCTTGGGTAAATCTAACACAGATTTCTTATTCAGAACAACAAAAGCTACCAAAGGACTACAAAGGTTGGCTGATGTTACTTTTTTAGGCTGCTTTACGTAACAAGATTTTGTATTTAAGATGTATGTCACTGCTCACCCTTACACTTTGTTTCTTTGAAGCTCACAGTTTACCATTTTATTCAGCATTTAGTTAAAATTAAATATTTAATACTGAGGCTGTTCTACGATGCAAGCACAGCTAAAATGAAAGGCCTCTGTGGCTGCAGTGACCAGATTTCAAATGCAGGTAGATCAATAAAAAAAAGCTCAAGCACTGCCTCCATGTGTGAGTAGAATGGTTTATAATAGCTTGCAAATGACTATGTGCTTGCTGTAACCAGCTGTTCTTAAATTATGAATATGCAACCAATTCATGTTAAAGCCAAATCCCAGCACTATTTCTACAGGGAAATCCCAGTAGTTTTTGCTTGTTCTACATGTTAGTTCTGTTAAGGATACAAATAGCAGTAAGCTTCAGAACAAATAGGACCAAACTATCGGCGTTTCATGCGCTAAGTCCATTATCACAGCAGGGCTTGTCAATCTCTAGAACCTTCCTATAACAGCTCGGGCAATACAACAATGATTTCCCAGCCAAAAAATAAAAGAAAGATAAAAAAAAAAAATCTCCACAGCACACACGAAAGCCCCTCTGCCCAGCTAACGCTTTTTTGCTTCAGCCAATCAGATGGTCAGCCCTGACCTGCTTGAAGGCTTGCATCAAGCTTCAAACACTTAAAAACATCAATCATAAAAACAAAGACAGGACATTGAATTATACAGTATTAACCTCCAGGGTTTGCATACAAAGACCTTAGATTTATTTATGTCCTAGCACATTAAGAGCTTCAGTACACTGTTCTTTACACCAAACTGGCTGCCAACTTGATGAACCTCTCTGCCCTCAGCAGGAGTACAGTGTCTTTGATTAATGAGTGCATGCTTGTGGAAAAGTGTAAGAACAGAAAATGGGGTAAAATCCACACAATTAAGTCCCTATGCATCTGATGGACCACTGCAATAATTTTTATCAAACTGGTTTTCTTTTGTACAAGAAAAGACTGAGGGCTGAGGTTGTGGGGTTATTTTGCTGATTATATTTGCATACCACACACCACTGTTCTAAAATAAGTATCTGATAAAATGCAATGCGTTGTTTATTAAAGAATCTTTCAGCGTTAGAAAAACACGAATTCACTCGTACAAATCGATTAATAAATAGGGTCACAATCAAAAAAAAGTTAGCTACGTATTCAAAGCGAAGGAAAAAAAGTTCCCTAGAAGATTTCAAAGTTTTAGCTTCTCGTCCAACAGTCTCACAACTGAGATCCAAGCTCAAGAACAGCTAAGCAGAGTATTTTGTGCCTTTAAAACACTGTATTTAATAAATATTCTAAAGAAAATCCAGCTTACACTTCCTGTAATTCGCAAGAACACACTGGTAGGGTTCTCCATTATTCAAAAATTAAAATTCTTCATTATCCCTTCCAACAACTCCAGAGCAGAAGTAAGTTCTGTGTGAGGCTCCAAAAAGAAGACATTATTTCTAAACTACTTCTGACTGCATTATTTCTAAACCTACCTTCTTTTCCAAGGTTTTATACTGCAAACATTACCTGAGACAAGCCTTCATACTTAGCAGTCCCATTGATTTCAATGGGACCATTACTAATGTAAACAGTCCATCAGGTAGACCAATTTTTCAGATGGTGCCTTTACATTTTTAGTAGTTTGAATTCTAAGGTTTTGTGTGATTCCTCCCTCAGGGGCTAGAAAAATCTCTGCAATCTCTTTTTGCAAACTACCAAGGCTTAACCCATTCAGCTCTTTACAATGCCTGACCTACATCAAGTGAAAAGAGAGTCTTATGTCCTTTACACACAGAAAACAAGACATTCAGGAGGCCCTGATGGGTGTGGGTAGGAAGGCAATGGGAGAGATTTCACGTTAATGGCAACAGGCATCATCCTTCTGAAAGAATGAAATGGACACTGACAAGCCCAGCACATCTTTTTGTAAGTCTGTACTTTCAGAAACTATGTCTGAGAGATCATCTGTCACTAAGTAAGGTTTAAAAATGTGTACTTTCTTTGATACTTGTCTTTTCCCCACGATCCGAAAAACATTCACATAAAAAGAGAAGAAACTGGTATTAGGAATTTTGTCAAATGCATAAATTAATTCTGTTAAACTAAGTAGGGAAAAACCCTGTATCCTCCTTTCCTTGTTGCTACATTAAATAACTGAAACAAGCATCAGACTTCCTCATGCTCTGAGAGTGTTACTTTCACCTGGTGGTCTCATTAAATGCTAATATCGCAATAAAATAAATCACAATTTCTCCACCCTCCCCCCAAAAAGAAACAAAAATCGAAATGATACTGCAATATTAGTAAGTTTTTTTCTTTTATTTCCATTTAAATCTCAAAGGACATTCTCTATCAGAATTTTAAAAGTATATTGATTTTTTCTTTTTAAGGAATAGCTCAAGACCATGGCACTATATAAGTGTAAATTTAGGGCAGCAAAGAGATAAAAGTGTAAGCAAGAACTTAACACAGCTAATATGTGAAACTGTGTGCTAATTGGAGTAAATGTTCTACATATTTCTTTTTCACTTAAAATTGTATGATTAAGAAACAAAGTAACAGAAAAATACTGCATCCTGCTTGGCCCTTCTACAGAGACTGGATGAAAACATCGTCCTAATTTCTTTTAACAACTATGTGCACTCAACTTACCTACTCAAGTAGCATTACTCTCTGCAGAATAACACACCACGCATTTCAGTTTTCAAGGAAATATCTACCCAGCACACTACAGATTAAAGTCAGTGAAGACAGCTTTTCTATCTCTGCCATCAACTTCTTGTGATGTTGGTAAAAGACTAAATCCTTCTGTGCATCAGAGTCCTTATCTGTGTAACAGTGAAACTAATACATTCTCACCTTCATAAAAGTACTAAGAAACACAAATAAAAAAATTAATGTGAACCTGCTATTTTCCTTATGCAAATCTTCTGGTGACTTCTTGTTGATGTGTTTGTTGCTTTTTTCTCCCCCCCCCCCCCCCCTTTTTTTTAAATAAGCAGGCAAAAATTGGGGGAGTGGGGTGGGGGAGGATTATTTTCTCTAATCCTACTAATACAGTATCCTTGTTTCTGTTCCTCATCAGTAAAAAGTAAGCAGGGAAGAACTCCAAACCCCTACCACTCACTTAAAACAAAGATGCACTTTCATTCTACCATTACACAAAAAGAATACAAAAAAAATAGTTTTAAAGTAAAAATGTAGTAGTATAACCAAAAATTTTTAAAAAGCATAAACGTCAGTCACAAAGAGGACGTTTCACTTCCTTCTTTGATGCAGTGGGGAAGATCATCTGTACCTAAATTTTGAGTTCTGCATAATGTTATCTTCACCACGAACTTTCAATTTCTTTAAAATATGTTGACCAACACATACTTACTACATTTTGTCAATGTTCAGGATGTTGTAAACTATCCAACAATCACAAAAACCACTGCTATCCTTGACACCTGCATCAGCATTTCTTCTGATGACCATTTACGATCACAAACTAGTTTATAATGTGGTATGACATAATTTACTGAATGTACTGTCGTAAAACAAAATTAACTCTAAAGTTGAACCACACTTGGCAGAAAACTGGTAGACTTTGGGAATCTTCGTTGGGCCAAATTATCTAAGTGATGAAAACACAAAGTACCACTCTTCCATAATCTTCTATTAGAATAAAGTTTGCTGATTTTCAAAAAAAAACAAAAACAAAAAAAACCAAAAAAAACACACAAAAAACCACAAAACAAAACAAAAAACCCAAACCATGCCCAACCAACCCCCCCCCCCCCCAAAAAAAAAACCACCAACAAAACCTGTTTAGTTTTATTTAAAGATACCTGTATTAGGGACTGGGGGGGGGGGGGGGGAAATCAAGAGTGAAGCGATTTGAACTGTGGGATGCCCTCACTGTGTCGGGGGGGGGTGCGTGTGTAGCAAATTGCATTTTTGGTTGTGCTAAGTCTACCTTCCAACAGCTAAGATCTCAATCTCAAATATGCCATTATAAGAATATTATAAAACTAAAGCAGTCAAGTACTAATGCCTCCTTTCTCTAATTCAGGGAGATGAGACAGAGAGCACAAACTTCCTTTTCTTTGCAACTGTGATATTCCACATCTTGTGTAGGAAAAGAAAAGTAGCAACAAAGACGTTCACAATTGCAGTTCAAGCTGGGAGTGACTGTTCTGTTTCAATTCAATGACACCACTAATGGCTTCTTAGCAGTTCCATGAAATCAACCAGCTGTCAAACCGATGCATCAGAAGGAACAGTTATGCACTCCCATAAGAAAAAGCAACACATCAGGATGTTTTGCAAAACATCTGCTCCTTTACACTGCAGTTCTATAATAAACATGCAAACAAAGAAAACGAGAAAAAGGGCAACAGGACCTAAGAAGAAAGACTCCCATTACTTTCTTATTTGCATTTTCAGTGTCTCCCAAAGAGACCAAAAATTCAGTCTTGTACTACTTTCTTCTTATCATAAGGTCAGTATAAAGATTAAACAAATATACTGCAGTGGTCAACCAATGTTTATTCCCTCCATAATATAAAAATATTGCTAATTTATCTTTTGAAAATGCAAAGCATCTTATTACATGTTCATGAAAATCAACTATTTCTCACCAGAAGGTACAAAGCATGTATTTAGTTATCTTTCCCCTAACACTATTCAAATAATTTTACAAATGTTATTGACAACCTACAATAATCTACAAGAACGAATCTTAAAAATAATTACTTTTTGTGGGAACACTGACTTGTAAGGAACCCAGCACAGTGGTACTTAGTTAAAAAAAAAAAAAAATAGGATGAGAAATACTAGTACCACAATTCTAGTTTATTTTCAATATACATTAGTCATAAAACCTTATTTTGTGCCATTCACAACAGACTCTGGGTCAATAATGAAAAGGGAACATTGCCTGATCCTCTGAAGAAACATTTTTTACTTTCCAGAGAGTTCTATTTATGAAGAATTTCATCACAACCTGATATTAATACTCCATTGCTTGCAAGGAATTGGTACCATCTATGATTAAACAAATATCCCCTGCTTGAAACGAACATAAAATTTCTTGAACATCAAAGAGATCCCTTAACAACTCCTAACGCTTCTTCTATACACACTTTACAAAAATTACCTTGGCTACCATTTTCTTAATATTATGTAGTTTATTGATTTTGCAGCAGTGACAAAAATGTGTACGTAGTTTATTATAGGTATGAGACGTCAAGTATATTATCATTTTCTGAAACTACTTATCCTCTGTTGCTCACCATTTTATAATCTGTCAAATCTTCTAGACCTTTGTTGCATGTATAATTTAGAACCATCTGCTGTACATGCTTTCAACTATTTAAACATTTTCATCTACCTAATATTCACATAGCTGGCAAATACTCAATTCAACCACACTTTCTGATGGATTAAAAAAAAAAAAAAAACCCAAACCCAAACCACACACACCCCCCTCGAGGTACGCATCTGACATTTGTTCCAACATAACCTTAAGGACATTTTAGGTACATCATTCAACACTGACCTGGATAGAAAAAAAGTCTTGATGTACTAACAGCTATTCCTATTACTTCCTATGTTAACTGTTGTCAATGTTTTTCCCAACCCTGAAGACAAAGAAAATGCAAATTAAATACAGGCAGTTTCATGTTCTTGTTAGTGTGACTGTAAATATGCAGCAAGACGAGTATTGGAAAAAGAATGGAAAAACAGACCTTTACCTACAATAGTTATCCCTTATCAAGTACCCTGTGTTTCACCAAGTCATATCATGTGACCAGAAAAACTTTTATGAGATTAAAAAAAAAAAAGAGCAATTGAGAAGTAAATTAACAGAACAGTACCTTTTATTGTTTCCCTTTTCACAACAGCTGACACAGAGCTTATAGCCAGAGGTAAAGAGATTTTTTTTTTTTTTTTTTTTAAATGAGTTTAGCATACTAACTATGTTTTGCCACCCACGTTATATAGTATCTGGAACATAACCCAAACTACATGTAACATATATATATAGGTACTTTCCAAGCGGAACCTTTCAACAATATAACTTAGCAAATTTGTTGCTTCCAAATATGCTCCCCAAATCTGTCATTTAAAAACGGAACAACTGTGTATTTCCACGTTCCTCATCCCAAGCAGAAACTGTTTATTCCTCAGGGAAGATTCTGTACCGAGTGTTTCATGTAAACTTCACGTCAGATTACTACTTTCTGTAAACAAAAATAATGCAAATCTCCAGATGATTCGTTATTTAAAAAAAACATTCCAAAGTTCTTATGTTAAACAACCAAACAGTTAAGCAAGCATTATGTATTAAATACTAAAGGCCAAGACAAAAAAAAAGGGGGGGGGGGGAATAACCCAAAAGCACTATTATTTCTCTACGTGTTACAAAACCAGACACCAGATAAAGAAGCATATTTTTCATGTTCCCTGAACGTCCTGTCTCAACTAGGAACCTTTCTCTTTAAAGTGCGGTTTACAACACGTTAGATCAGGAATTCCGGGGGAAAGCACACACTCTTGGAAAAATTCCCCTTAAACTTTACATGACGTCACTGTCTGTCCCTGTAACATTTCCTTAACTTTGAGTCTTATCCAAAAGGACTTTCAGGATTTCCCTCCTAAAAGAGACGGACAGACTTGGGAATAAAAATTTGCCCAAGATGGCGAAAGGCTCGTTGTTTAGAGGGCAGAAAAATGGAGGATATTGTAATATACACAAAGGGATAAATTTCAACAACTCGGCCCAGGGCTGCAGCTGCTTGTTTCTCTTTATAAGGAAGCAACCCGCACAAAAGATAAAGGCAGAGGGGCCCGCAGTAAGCCGGGTGCGCGGAACGGCGCCCGCTCCCGGCCCGCCCCACACCCCGCCGCCCAGCTAGCGCACACCGCGGAGTGAGGTACACCTACGCACCCGCGTTCGGGAGCGCAACGGTACGCGCAGGCCAGGGGACGCCCGTAAAGAGGCAGAGCGTGCTCCCGCCGGCTCTCCGCGTCCCCTTCCCAGCGGCCGCTCCGCCCGGCGCCGCCGAACGCCTCACGCCGCTCCGCGCCCGCGCACTGCCGGCTGGCACGCCTGGGCCGGCCTGACAGCCCCCGCCGGCGGGCCAGCGCCGGACGAGGAGAGCGAGGCAGCTCGGCGGCGGCGAGAGGAGAGCCGGAGCGCAGGCGGCGGACAAGAGGGGCGGGAGGGCCGGCGCGGAGCGCACCGCGCCGCGCCACACAAAAGAGCCGCCCCGGCGGCCGCCGCCAGCCGCTGCGCCGCCCAAGAGGCGGCGGGCGACCGCCGGCAGAGACGTGACCGGCGCCGCCCGGCCAAGGGACCGGCTTGCGGCCACGAGTAAAGTTTAAAATCGCTTGAGACCCGGGCCGTCCCGTCTCGAGACGCCCCGGGCCCGGCCACTTCCCCCGGACTCGCCTCCCCGCCGCCCCTCCGCCTCCCGGCCGCAGCGCTGCCCGGGCAGGGCCCCATGGCGGGACCCGCACTCGCACCCGGAGACGCGGCCGGCCCGCTACAACAAAGAGGCGATACGCACCGGCAGGGGAACGGCCAGTGAGGCGGACGCAGCCTAAGCTAGGAAACCCAAGCACGAGCTCGGCGCGGCAAAACGCTGTAACGTCTTAGGTGCGCATCTTGAAGAAAAACTCTCCCCGCTCTCCACCCGAGCGGGAGGAGCGGCTGTAACTCACCTCCGCGGCTCGGGAGAGCGCTGCCTGCGTCTCAGGTGGCGGAAGGCCGGGGCGTGTGTGCCGGGAGGCCGTCCCTTCCCGGCGCTCTCCGGAGTCTAACGCAGCTCGGGGAGGGGGCGGGGGAGCGGGCGCGCGCGCGGGTGGTGGGTGCGCGCGCGCGCGCGGCGGGCGCAGTGCCGGCCGTTCCGTGCCCCTCGCCGCCGCGCCAGGCTGAGCCGATCCCTCCTCAAGGTTTATTCAGCTTCAGCAACCAAAAGTGACGTCAACCAGCCCGGCTCTTCTCTCTCCAACAATGCAAGTTGCTGTTAACAAGACGGGAAAAAGAGAGAATTGTTTATCTCGTTCCAGCCCCGGTAATAAATGACCTATCAGCTCCTAAAGGGAGCAGGGGAGCGAGCTGCATTCCGGCTTCCCAAGCGCGGTCTTCACACTCACTCTGTACAGTCATTTTTTGTTTGGAAAAAGTTATGAACAGTTCGTGATTTTCAAACAACGACAAAAGGATGCAAGTCTCCATTTGGTCATTTTTTAATGAGGACTTTATCGATCGGGGGAGAAACACGGTTGCCCACCTTAAGCACCTAAATTAATTCTTACACTGCAGATTAAGTTCAGGTAAAAAAATAAATTTTAACATAGCAACAAAGAATCTGTGATACAAACAATAGCCATCTACTGGGGGGGCGGGGGGGGAAGCGACCCATTTCCGAAAGAGGAGACATTTTAAAGAAGCCTAGCAAATCAGAAATTCACAGTGGAAGCAACGTTCAACTTTTATGCTCTGGAAGAACTAGATAAATTAAATTCAAGTAAAACAGGCAACAAGGGTGGGGGAATTGAAGTTATGGGGAAGAATTAAAATTCACCAGCTACTCACACAAGAATTTAAAAAAAAATAATACAGTACCTCTTTTAAATACCAATGTTCTCGCCCTGCCTGAAACAACCTAGACAAGTTGTTTGTAAAAAAGTAAAAGCTGTGCTTCCCTACACCAACCCTTCAAACTACACACATGGTATCCTCCTCTTTTTTCTTTCTTTGGCATAGTCTCAAACTCAGGCAGGGTTAAAGTACACTTCAAGAGCCAAAGGACTGCTCCCTATAAACCGTAACACTATAGATTTAAAGTTATACCACAGTGCAATGAAGAAGATCTAAGTGATTTCAGTATGAGCTAGTAAAAATATTTGCAGAATTCAAGAATACATACCGCTTGTTAACCTTGTTAAATGCTACATACAAGCATTTTAAAAATCAACCTTATTTCTAAATAAAGCTGATCTCAGCATAAAGAAATATGCATATGTAGAGAGATGCCATTGTTTTCTGTTTCCTCTTCAGCCACTGGCTGTGATTTTAATTGTGCTGGAGGATCTTCATTAGTATTAACACATGGGGAGATTTCACAAAGCTGCTTCATTAGGGAAAAAAAAAAAGCTTGGCAGACTAGCTCTTTTTGCATGCAATGAGAATGTCAGCCTTACCTCGGTCATTTGTAACATAATAAGTGCAAGCACAATGATTGCAATGCAGGAACATTGGGGGAAGGGCAAAAATGCTGCCTAATACGGATATGAGAAAAGAAAGCTTCTCATTACACAGTAAAATGTATGCTAAAAATTAGTGAAGATGATGTCTCATGAGACTCATGCTAAATACATTAATGTGCTGATATGTTTTTAATTATTATTTTTGTACTAGTTTATTTCATTCCCAGGATTCACATCCAGCAGCAAGGGTTTGCTAGCATTTATTGATTTTTTTGTCCGCCACATTCCCGGAATACAGATTTTAATCATTTCACTACAGCACACTCAGTAATTTCATTAAAAACTGGAACCTTCCATCCCCAGAAAGGCATTTAATTTCAATGACACACAATTTCTTTTAGCAGCAAACTGTCTCAACAGTAAAAGCTGGCCTAAGGTTCAAATGCATAATTTAGTCCTGAGTTCTCCATGCTCTGCATTCCTTTGAAGCTATAATTTGACTAACTACCTAATAACTGTAATAAGGACAATGATTTCCTTATAATATGTTATTAACCCGTATTTAATTAACTCGGAGGCCAAGCTCTGTACATGTTTGATTGGGTCAGTACCTCTCTAACCTCAAAATTTACTAATAATGGTCTTGAAAAAAGAGTGTGGGATAAGAATGAGTATGGGTACAATAAATAGCTGTTTTGCTCAGAATGTTATGCATCAAAAACTCATGCATTTTCCAAGACAACAATATTGTCACTTAGGAGATAACAGGATTTTAAAAGGGGAAACAAACAATGGATTTAGATAATTCACTATCAAATTTACTGGCTGTTACATACATATTTAATCTCTGCTTGTAACCTTTAAAATAAATTCTAGTATCTATTATTATTACGACTACTCTAAATAACCATTCTAAATATATTTTTTGCTGTTAATAAGCCAAACCATAGTATCTTGTGAAAAATAGACGTGTATGTTTGGACAACATTATGTAATCTTTGTTTTCTGTAATACTCAGCAGGACAGAATTTAATCAACTTGAATACAGAACCACAGGCCCCAACACATACTTCTCTTCACAAAGTTCAATCAACTATTCAAATTTAAACCACTGGGATATATTTGACATCAAAATATGAACAATATCTTTCTCATTGCACTGAATATTAATTTTGCCTTCAGTCAACAATTTAAAATAGTTTTAGGTAACTACATAATGTTTTATAGTCTACACCAAAATATGTTTAAAAAGGTATTGTTTTTCCATTGGTCACAAACAAATCAGTTTTACTACTGCAAAACTTACTAAGGGTTTAAAAATGTATTAACAATTCCTTTGTTTTAATATGCTTATTCAACAGAAGCTGTTGTTAGTGGATGCTACTGATACATTTAAAGTGATTAACTATTACATCAGAAGGGTTCCTAGCTTTCAAATTTGGCTGTTCTCCCCCAGGCAATATTAAAGCTGTAATTCTCAATTTAAAAAAAGGCAAATTCAAACTGCAGCATGTATACTACAAAAACAGGTTTCTTGTTTCTTTTGCTGTCTTTGTACGATGAATTAATTACAAATATAGTTAGCTTTTGCATTCTTTTCAGGCTTCCAGTGTAAGTGCCATAAAAAAACCCCAATATACCATGTCAGAGTATTGTTTTGTAGTTCCTTTTGTCTTTTCTGCTATGCTTATTGACCCTATCATTAATATTTCTTTAACTAGTTGCACCCACCAATGCATTCGTAAACTTAATTGCTGAATTGGGAGAAAACAGAAATAAAATCAAGTAAGCTCTATGTTTACAGACATGTAACCTTACACATTTGAATAATTATACTGATGTGACCAGGACCATTTACGTACCATACATAAATGTCTGGAAGGTCAAGCCCAAAATTCCTGTGAGACTATGTAGGTGGAGTTCACTGTAATGATCTCCCCAAAGGCAAAGCCAGTTTAAGAGGTTCCTCTCTTCTCCACCCCTATTCACAGGTTAACAGCACAGGTTTACAACCCTTCATTGGCAGCAATTCAGCTGTTTGTGGGGCAACACTCTAAGGTCAGTGAGTAAAGGTAAAATCCACACAAACATTTCCAGACTCTGATCTTGTAATATGGTCTATTCTAGGCAGACCTTCTTATCCACCTAAACAAACAAAAAGTCTTTGAAAGTGTTTTAAAAGGCTATGCAGTATTCACTAGAGGCTAGAAGCCACACTATATACCTCTGTTAACAGATGTCCTGGAGTAGTGTTTGCAAAGCATGTATTTCATTATTATAAAATATATTAAGACAGATTTGACACACAGTGAGGACCAGCAGAAAGTTATCATCAAAGAAAAAAATAACAAAGTTTTTGCAAGGTTAGTAGGACTAGTCATTCCTCTGATGAAGGGTAGAAACAGCATTTAATGCATGCTATTAATAAAAAAATAGAAAGGTTGATTTTCATTAAAAACTGAATATATCATTCAATTTTGATGTGCAATCTATGTTTTAAAACATTACATTCAAAAGTAATAACAGTGTAAACCAGTTAAAAGCATAGCCTTTTTGCTGAATTTACTCTGTGTTTAGGAAGTTTATTCTCATTACAGAGACTTGTCGGCATCGCAGAGGTTATGCTACCACTCTCTGATGGCTATTTATACAATTTAACATGTCTAAGTACTCCTGGCTCTATGCTCTTACACCCCTGGTTTTATTATGTCATCCTAGAGTGGCCAAATGAGGATCTACTTCTCAGTCTAATGAAAGAGGTTAGAAGTACAAAAGGCCAAGGAATCTTTAAAAGCACAAATAAGTTTATATACAATATAAAACAAATGTAATAGCTTTGCAACTGGATTGATGTGTTCACTACTAAGTTGCTTCCATTAAGAAATGCTGTTTAATTGCTGAAAATCAGTATGTAGGTAGCTTTTCTTCGAAAGCTTTGCAAAGGTGCTGAGGCAAATGAATCCGCAGAAGAACAGCCATAACTGTTTGCAGAAAATACAGATTTGAAGTCAGATGATCTGAACAAGGGCCAAAATAAGAACTTCCAAAGGATCGGAAAGAATCTAGACTGCAACTTCACGCATACTATCAAAGCCTAAAAATCTTCCTTAAGGAGCTTCTGCATCAGCCTATGTTACAGACAACTTACCAAATACACTTACTAGAAAGTGCACTCCTCTTATCACACATCTCACTGTGAAATAGACAAAATTAGTTACGAGTTATTTTATTTCCCTTCAGTCCTCAATTGTTAAAGGGTACTTCTGCTCTTCTTAAAAGATAGAGAAATCTATGATTTATTCTGCCAACCCCATTTTAGCAGTGTCTCATACTCCAACCTTGCCTTGTATAGCTCCTCCAGCATCTCTTTCACGTCTTCTCCCATCCGAAAGCCCCAAGTGTGAACAAAAATAGTATTTTTATTAACCAATTTAATCACTAACAATGAGAAATGTCAGCTCATTCTAAACAATTAAACTAACAACCCTTTAAAAGTAGATAGATAAAAAAATATTCTTCACTATGTCCCCTCTATACTGGTATTCTCATTCCATTTTACAGTCAAAATATATGGCTCTGTCTTGTACTCAGAACTAATGTTTGATTCTAAGTACTAGAGTGAGTGCTTTCAACTGCAAGTTGTTTGGGCCAGTTACCCAGGATCTAATTTTGACCCTTGGAATGAATGAGAAATAAGCTTATTTTAAATTTTTCAGTTGTGTAATAAAATACTTCTACGTTAGAAAGGACTTAGGCTACTTGTTTCTCTTTGACTGGAAAAACACCAGCCTCACCAACAGTAATGTTAGCAATTAAGGCACTGAAAATCTTATTACCATGAGAGCACACATTGTTCTATCAAAATCTTTGCAAAATAAAGTGACCAAAAGAGATATGTAGAAACAAAAAATCAGGGGTTCTTTGTATAATTATTTTTCTAAGTCTTTTATAAGAAATAAGACAGGGAAATACTAACTTGCAAATCCAGTTCATTTTTATCTTCTTCCAAAAAATCAGATGCTTTTTGCTATTTAGGCATATTTGGTATTTCCCCTTCCCTGTATAACTCTACAAAATACCTTATAAAATAGCTTGGTTAATTTTCTTTATGTCTATGAAGCTCTCTTTTTTCTGGACCAAAATTAAAGCTGAGTTTTCTCTGATCAAAGGATATAGCGTGGGTTTGGTTTTTTTTCCTCCTGTTGCTTCTTTAACCACAAGCATTCAAAAAAGGCCACCTCAAAATTTAGTGTGGAACTGTAGTAATTACACCCACAAGTGAAAAGAAGCTCTTTCAGGGCGGAGTACAACAGCTGTTACACAGCAGACAAGACTACACAATAGTTTAGGACAGGAAGTGATGGCATCTCTTATTAAACTATAGCTAAGCAGGAAATAAACTTATGTAATTAGCCAACTTGGAATCTGGCCAGGTCACAAGGATTAAGAACTCTTGCAAAAAGTTCAGCACACTCTTCGTTAATTGTCCATTAACTTAATTTGAAAGCACAGCATATTACTACTGCATATATAGTACAGTATGCACTGAAAGAAGCTATGACAAGTTACTTTGTCAGTATATACATATTCAAGTTGCACTTGGGCTATTAAAGATAAGTTACCTTTAGTGTACTTTAAATAGTTGTATCCACAAAATAGTATGCAGTTGGCTACCTTTAAAGCTACATCGAATTTATACATATTGCCTAGCAGATTTTTAGTATATTAACAAGAATAATGCAGAATTTATTTTCAACACTTGCCAATACTGTGACACAACAGAAATGTTTTTTGTTGGTTGGTTGGGTTTTGGTGTTTTGTTTTTCTTTTTTTAAAGAGATGCATGCTGGCCAAATTTTATTTGATTAAGATCTCTGGTGCCTGGAAAACCTTTAGTTTTGAGGCGCAAACTGTCTTTGCTTATGCAGTTCAGATTCTTAGGCTTCTAACTCTGCTCTTAGTCTTATCATTACTGTGTTTACAGATAATGTTGCTAAAGACATTATAAACACACTTTTATCTTTTAAGAACTTGGTGATGCATCCATAAAATAGAAAATGTATGAAACAGAAGAAGGATAACTGCAAGAAAGCTAACCTGGAGGATAAGTTGGATGAATTTACAAAACCATGTTCATAAAGAAAAAAAACCAACATCCTAAAATACCATTCATCCAACATACACGTGCGTGTTTGATCAAATTAACCCCTGGTACCTTTCAGTTACAAAAGGCTCTATTAACTGCTTCTTCCCAGAAAATGATTTAACTTAATCTGATACTGTATCATTGCAGATAACTTCATTGATTTGATTAAATATGGCGGATACAATAACTGGTGAAGTAATTTAAGACAAAGTACGCAATACATCAAAGTGCTCTGACTCATCTCTTCAGCCATTGGGATAATGGCTTTTCCAACAATACTATTAAGTGAAAGAAACACAGAGGACATGGGTCTAATGTCCAAAGAATGTCCTTAGCATAACAGAATCAACCAATTAGTGTATTTCATTTTTCCCCATGTCATAAATGCTATTCTAGATGAGAGCTAGATTCAAAGGTAAATTCTACAATGATCCTTAAAAGTTATATTTACTTGTTCTTTCTTCATTGCCTCACAAACAGTAACCCTTAAATTTGAAAACTGCTAATGATTATGTCCTTTTTGTAGATAAGGATCGAGGTAGACAGAACTAAGAGCTGAAATCATAAGCTTGTGATTCGAAGTCCTACAAAGTTCCACCTTCCAAACACTAGACAAAAACTTTTTAGGAAGAGTTTTGTACTAAGGTTAGTCGTACATGTTGGTAAAGAAATACACATTCCAGAAACTGATTGTTTTCTAGGAATTTGGTTTATAATAATACAGTTTGTAGAAGAGTTCAGAAGTATTCTTCCTGAATGCAATACTGACTATTGCCACTTTTTAAAAAATGTTTATCCTATCTCCATGCTTTCAGAAACTCTTGCTAATCCACTATTTCTTAATCTGAGCACATTTTCTGCATCATCAGTTTGATTTCTCAACTCTTCACACTCACTTAGAACCCTCAGAACATCATCACCATGCATGGCACAACATAACCCAAATACAGATCAGTCTTCTTTCAGGACTGCAGAGTGCTGAACTACAGATCTAGAAATTATTATTGCAGCTATCAGAACTTGAATATTTTTCAAAAGTGTTTCTGAAAGGATTGAAACATGTATTAAGGAAATTTTACACTGTTTCGTACATCAAATAACTAGCATTTCTTGATATGAAAGCAAGCATGAAAAGGACCTTTTCCTTACTAGTGAAAATTTAAAACACCCTAGATATATTGTTATATATTTGGGGGTATCTTAGGCAAACAATTGTAATAAAAAGCTACTTACTGTAACTAGGAAAGTAGAAAGCTGACATATGCATATTGATAACTCAAAACTTTCACAATCTTGGCCTTCCTGCTACCTTTTCCCTTCTTCTCTTCCCCCAAATTATACTAACTTTCTTTGTTGAAAGTTAAAACTGCATAAATTCATTACTATCCCCTACAGAGAGCTATTGGCAAAGCTCTATGACAAAACCTTGCCTAAAGCACTCGCTGGCATGGTAAAACAACTAATTTGTGGTTCTGTGAAAGCACATAAGAATTCTCATAAGTAGGAAAAGTGTATCATGTTTGAACTTTTTATGACTATAATAGATACTGTTCTCAAATTAAGCATGCCAATCCAACTTTTAGCTTCTAAAAATTAGTTTTCTGATCACATTTTGATCAAGGAAATCAGTAAAGCTTCCTTTGATGCTTCTCATGTCATTATTTTTTAACATAAACAGAGAAATACTAAAAAATAACCAAAAACCCAAAACATTCCAAGTGTCTAGTCTTGACTTTCAACATTAAATCATACTCAGCAAATATAAATACAGCTGCATGACAGATAATATAAAAGATTACATACATTCATAAAATGCAAGAGTTAAAAATAACCTCGATGCTTTTCCCAGCATTTTTAATAAGGTATATATACTAAATTCAATGTCCTTTTCTGTAGTACTTCAGCAGTTTAGCAAAAACTTTAGAGAGCTATAAAAAAAGTTAGAGAAAATAGTGGAATACCTATAGAGTTAATTGTTAGACTCTGCAGCTTTTCTCTGATTTTACCATATTAACGGCCTTTGGCCCACATTCACTGAAGACAGCATACAAACTAGAGCCAACCTGGGTTTTCACAGTCCTACACCAGCACACGTGAAGCATCAAGCCAAGGAGCACCTCAGTACCTTCATTACCCCTGAAGCCCCAAGGCTGCCTCCCAGTTGTCCACCTCTTCCCTTACACTCATGCATATCCAAACAAGGCCTACTGTAAGCTCATATAAAACAATGTGACTTTCATCTAGTTAGCGACATAAGGACACAGGGACCTCGCTGCACCTCACGCCCATGGCGCAGCTCTCGCGCACCTGTGGTGCAGTGCGGCCCTCACACACCAGCCCTTGCCCGGCGGCCCTTGCCCGCCTGCTCACCCTCACAGTACGCACTCGGACGTCCCCCCCTCCCGACGCCAGGTACAGTACAGAGCCCTGCCGAGGGAGCGGGGTGGCGGGGCAGAGCTGCCTGCATGCTGATTGGCCATCCAGTAATGTTCATGGTGATTGGCCAAACTTAGTCTAAAGTCAGGCAGCCATGCTGGCCTGCCTGGCTGTGAGAGGGCAGGTGCAGTCTTGCCTCCTGGTTGTACGGTATGGCATGGTGGCAAAACTGACAGAATGCTCCGGACTTAATTGACCCTCGCTTTTCCGGAGTTTGTGTTCCCACTACCAGACCAGCCTCTGAGTGCCTGAAAACACTTGGGTCCAGGTCCCACCTTGGTTATTAAACCCTATCTCTGCTTGAAGTTGGGTTTTGCTAGTATAAGATCGACTGGAGGTGACCTCATGCTCAACTGGAGTGGTTTATTGCACAATTTTCTCACCTACCTCACTCATTGGCAAGGATTCTTCTAAATACAGTGAAATCCAGTTTATGTTCCTTTGTTTAAAATGTGTGCAGGTGTCAAATAGGGCAGTGCTTCTGAATGAGTCAATTTATGTACATAAAAAGTGTTAGGCAACAGCAAGTGAAATGTTTAATGTAAAATATGTGAATGTTTAGAGTAGGTAAAAGCATATTTGCACACAGAGGAATCAAGACAGACAATGGGGGAAAGGAGTAGCCATCAACACAGTTTAGATGGAAAACAAAAGACTCAGTTATTTTCTTTCATTTTTTCAAAGCACTTACACATACAGGTGACTAGGTGTACTTGCTTCTTAAAAGACTATGTCTTTTATGAAAGGACTATGAAAAAGCTAGACTAGGCATATTTATTAACCTTTTTTCACTGCTGGACATAGCTGTAGCATGGAACTCTACAGTAAAAGTACTGAAGATAATGGCAGAAACTCTTCTCAATCTTCTATTAACAGTATCTGAACAAGAGGCTAGGGAAGCATTTTTTAACATTTTGGGGCAAATACATAAGCTTCAACTTCAAAGGAGATGTGTATTTGGGTGTAAAGGCAGTCTGAACTATGAAGCCAAGAACCCTGAGCTTTAACACAGCCAGTGTAAACACAGTCAATGTAAAGGTAATAATAATGCCTCTGGACTAATCATGAATGCAAGTCTTAAATTTTACAGGAAAAAACCCAAGCCAGTTTTGGATCTTTTTCTCTCAATACATACAGAAAGAGAGGAATAATTCTTCCCATGAGATACCAATGTGGAAATTGAATGAAGAATTCCAGTGGCAAAGAATTATAAAAAAGGCTTGATCTCTATTAGACATATTATCTGCTGTCAAAAATCGGTGTTGGTAGTAGAGGCGGTTCAACAAGTTTGTCCAGTGTTGAACATTGTTTAAGAGTAAGGACAAACCGACAACAACAGGCAATTTTCCCATTGCAGACTAACCTCAAACGATTTCATTCTATATACTTCAGTGCACATAGAAGACAGCCAAGAAATCTATAGATACTGATGACTGCAAGAGAGAAGATCAAGGTAAGTCTCAGACAATCTTAATAGCTAACCTTAATAGTATCATTATAATGCTACTGTCAAGAGATCTAGATGCTGGCAAGGAAACTGCTAGCAAAGAATTCCTGTAGTTATATTTGAAACCTATCACTAAGCAAGTCCTCAATAGTCTGTCTTTTGGGCTTTTATTAAGAAAACATGTTTACTAAGGAAACACTGAATTTCTGAACCCATTCTTACCAAGCATTATTTTTCCATCTTACAGGGTACAAAAGGGTATGCTTCTGCTCTAGGACCTTGAGCTATGCATTGTTTTTTACTAATATTTTTCCATTCACTCTACTGAAGAGTTCAGATAAAAATAGGGGTTTTTATTTTCCCCAATATCAAATATATTAGTTGAGTTCTCTGAGCCATCCTAACTTCGACAAATTTGTCTCAAGTCAAATGAATTGACAGAAGTAATCTGAGTTTTGATTTCTTTGCCCTACTTTTGCTGCATAATATTAATTGCATTGATTGATACTAGGTCCTTTCATAAAAGTCTGAGTTCTATAAGCACACCAGCAGGTATTTACTATTAGCTATTAAGTTGCCTCTTAAGGTTGTCTGAGACTTACCTTGATCTTCTCTCTTGCAGTCATCAGCATTTATAGATTTCTTGGCTGTCTTCTATGTGCACTGAAGTATAGGGAATCAAAATAAATTGGGGGGCAGGTTCCTTGGTCTAACAAGCCTAAGCTTCATACACAATTTGAGGAAGTTGAGAAATGAGGCTTTTTGCTCTCAAGTCCAGACACTAGTTGGATTTCAACTACGGCTAGATTGAAAGCACAGCTCAACTAGCCCACTAATAACAACATAGGTTTTGGAGGGCTGGCTTGATGCAGTCAGCCATGGAAATTCTGTCTTCCACACCTGCCCATATGTTCTTAATTTGAGTGGACTACAAATGGTGTTCATGAGATCCCTTTCAATCTGATCTATTCTAAGTGCAGCTATGCTGGCTTCACATTCTGTAGCTTCATTTCTATATTTATATATTAAGATATAGGTAGAATAATCAGTGCAACTGTCCATCATCTTTTGAATTTGGGTTTTTTTTTTTTACCTAAGAAAGTCAAAATTCCAAATACCCCTCTTTCATGGATGCTTGAAAATCCACACCAGAGGACAGTACTGGGGTTGCTCATATGCACAAGAGGTTCATCACAAAAGACAACTATATACTGATGTGTATGTCTGTAATAACACTCCAGTGCAATAGAGATTTGGATGGCCAAGGAAGAAGTGTCTGGATTCCTAA
Organism: Gymnogyps californianus; assembly: GCF_018139145.2. Lineage (NCBI taxonomy): Eukaryota > Metazoa > Chordata > Aves > Accipitriformes > Cathartidae > Gymnogyps > Gymnogyps californianus. The sequence continues at coordinate 44,719,948 of NC_059477.1, forward strand.
ATCCTAGGTGGCAGCTGTAAAAGAGGAAAGAAAGAACAGACTTTTGGAGAGGAGCCGTGAGAACTGACAACTTTGATTCCTATTCCATTGGTTTAAATTTTTCAGTAAACTGAATAGACAAAGATCTCAGATTTAGCTTCCTGTCAGGGACTACAAAGTTGACAGCTATTAAATGTCAGTCACCTATGAGCTAAGCAGGCCTAAGGACCAAAAATTTACGTATATTATAGAAATAATCCTGTACCTCTTCATTGGCCTTACATTTTGCTGTTATATAAACAAATACTGTCAAGAGTGCAAAGACAAGCTCTCTGAGTTAAGAACATACAGAACTAAAGCTTCATGTATGACATAAATTTGGCCTCCTTGTGCTCATGAGCTTATTATTCTGGTGTGGTTTGGTGGGGTATCAGGGCTGTACACAAAGGAGGCAGTTGTCTGTTGAATTCCTGACTCATTTGCTGCAGAAGTTGGAGCACAGAATTAATGAAATATTGAGTTGATGGTCTTTAAGTTAAGGAAAATGAACACCACACAGGCGAGCAGGCTTTCTATCTCTGCCTCTGACATGAAATGTTTTTTCTTAAACTGAATTTTCAGTTTAAGAAAACTGGTCAGTAATTAATCTTCATTACCTAAATGTGCAGTTTGACCACCTGTTTTCTGAAAGTATAGGGTATTCCCAACTGCAGTTGACATAAATTTAGAGCTGTTGTCTGAGCAAAGATCTTCACAAAACACAGCTGCTTGATCTGAGTACTCAGACTGGTCAAGCAAAGTTAGCAGATATGTATTCCAATATGCCACATATGAAAAATGAGAAAATCATTTGTAATACATATAAACTGGTATGCCACATCAGGACTACTTATTCTAGAATAAACTGTCACATAAACAAGGTCTCATGCATGGCCTAATCACCATATTATAAAAAATCTACTTTAAATTCATGTCTGCTCTTGTTCCAGATTAATTTTCACCTGTAAAAAAATCATTACTTATAGCCTACTTCTTGCCTCTGAATTGATAAATTCCTCATGTGCCTTTCTAGTGTGTACATTGTTACAGTACAAGAAGTAGAAGCTTGTTGTCCTTCTTCATTTTGTACACACAAGCAATTGCCAACATAATCTGGTTTTGTAGTTTAACTTCAGTTGCTTTCAAACAGGGCAATTGATTTACAGTCAATGCAGTAACAGACATATGAAGACTTGTTCAAAATACCTCCTTGTAATCTGATGTGTATTGCCATTGCTAAAATTACACAGCAGCAATTTGAGACCTATGACTGGAGAGGTAGTTTCATTAAAGATTCCTGCTCTCAGAATGCTGGCATTTCTGACAGAATGATTTTACTCATGCATCTCAATCCAAAGGTGATTTTTATTACTGTTGCTTTGTAAGCGTGGCAAATTAAATAAAAAATATTTTCTCAAAGTCCTCACTTCATGAAAAAGGTGGCAAATCTATTTTATTTTGTCACTAATTTCAGGAGTATTTTTGTCTCCATAAATAAAACATTTGGTTTTCCATTAGCTTAGTTCTCATTTAAAAATCCAACTTGTTGAAGGAAACTGAATTTAAAAATAGAGATTTTTGTCTAAAAACTATGTAATAACCCATGTATTGATTCCACGTCCTATCTCCTATTAACCTTTTGTTAACTGCAGAAAAAGCTGTAATATGGCCTTCTGGAAGAGGGAAAGTAAACTAGGCTTTGCTAGTTCCACTAGTCGTAGAGCTATTTTAATTTGTGTTTATTGGTGTCCTTAAAGCAAAACTGTTCACCTGAATATTTACGTTTGCACAAAACACAAGTTTACAGTGAACAGAAGAATCAGGAAAGCATTATTTCTATGGATTTTTGTCCTTTGACTCCTCTTTTACCACAGTAGTCCTGTTTATCCCAGGATCCCTTTGATATCCTTTCCAGGGCAGGAGACAACATATGTCATGCTAATGTAAATCCATATGAGTGTTGACTGGCCAGCAGGTTTGTTCCAACCAGAACATATAGCACATGCATCCTGCCATTCTTTTCCTCTCTGAAAGTATTAATTCATATTATTCTCTGTCATGCCTGGAAAGATCCAGCCACAGAGACCTCCAGTAAGTTTTCTTGCTGTGTGCTTTTACCACTCTCCCAGGATCTTCACTGAGCATCTCTGGCTCAGCAAGCACCTTCTCTCTCTGTCTGTTCAGGCTCAGATTTAGAAATCTCTGTTCCCATGCACCCTGGGTTTATCACTGAAATGGCTACTATTATTTTGGCATTCACCTCTGTACAGCCACTGATTTTCAGAAAACTTGCAGGAACACAGTTATTTTTGATATTTCTATCCATCTTTCAAAATGGGTTGAAATTGGTCAAGACATTGAACGATGTGACTGACAGGGCGTTTGTGTGAGCCTCATTTCCTTGGGAAAGCATGCTAGAATTATGTCTCCCAACTGTGCTGGTGAGAGCATTGTAACCTATGCAGGCGTCAAAGCAGCTCCAGTTACAGGGTAAGCAGAGATAACATAGTTGTCCCCTTTCAGAACACACCTCAGTTATAGTCTGTCCATCAGGCCTGGGCACATCCAATCCTGTGATTTTACAAGAAGCCTCTAACAAAACACTGGAATTTATGTATGCTAAATGTTTACATTAGACAGATATGTGTGAAAGAAAAAGCAACCAGTAAATGACTGACACAATTATTCCTGTCTTTTTCAAGTCCAAAAGAAGGTGATAATGAGGAATGGCAGAGATGCTGAAAGTGAACCTTACTGGAAAGGCAGCAGGAGGCAGCTGTGTGCAGGGAGAAAGGAAGAAGGCAGGCAAAAACACATGGGTATTTTTGGGAGCTATGGGTTTCTGACATCTGCAAAAGATCCTTCTCAATATAAACAGCGGCATGTTGGGGGAAAAAATTAATGACTTAGGGCTATGAAAAGGAATCTCTATCAAAATTTGTTTCAAATAATTTTTTAAGATTGACTCTGATCTTCACTTGAAGTTAATCTTCTAAGCAGGAGCAGAAGGCTGCCAAGGTGTACTTTGACACAGTGCACTCTAACAGACTGGCTCAGTATTTAAAACTAAGCAGGTACATTGTCTTTATACAAGACTCAGATGTAAGACTCTTTTGGCAATCTTCTAGACAAAGCAAACAGTTGCCACACACACATTGGTTAATAGTTTCAGAAGGGTTTCATTTTAAATAAGCAAATGGGAAGAAGGCGGCAGCTGATTCCTGGCATTCGCACGTTTTCCAGCAGTATGGGACTAGCTGGTTTGCTGGGTCCTTAATGGATACATATGGTTGACTGCAGACTCCTCCAAGAATGTGTATATATTGCTCTCTGTATTTTTTTATTGCACAGGATTGGAGAAGATACTGGGATAAATATAATTTTTTAATAAAATATTTTTAGTACAAAATGGAGGAAATTTCCTCAAAATAATATGACTCTTTTTTCAACTTTTTGCATTATTCCTATACTTTCTTCCATTAGCTTTGTTTCCACATGATAAAGACACAAGTTTCTCATGTTTGTTGGTTCTTTTTGTTTTGACAATAATGATAGTTTCTCATGAGTCTTGGGTTGTTGGCTCTAACAGGATACTCCTTTTTCTCATTATAAAGTACCAGTGGAAAGAAGCATATATTTGGCAAAAGTGGACAATAAAGTAAAATAAATAGTTGGTCAAGTATAATGTTAAAAGAGCTACCCTACTTCATATTTGGAGGACTCCCAAATCAGTTGCTATGTATACACAACATAGAGGAAGCAAAGAACACAGAGAACAATTTTACTAACTTCAGAAAGAGATGTGCAACAGAAGTTGGGTGGAATAAGTAGACTATCATTAAGTGAATTACTGTATTAGTGGTTAATTTTTCCCCTTGTCATATGTCACCTTTTCCTCCATCATTCAGAAGCAATCCTGACAGATAATAAGCATCATAAGCATTAGCCTTCTACAGGCAGTGGACTTACCTCACACTGCAGGACTTCTTTCCAAATGCTGTATCAGTCAAAACTGCCATGTCTTAGCATGTAATGACAGGTGAAGGTGAGCACAGAAAGCCTCACTAATGATTTTAAGGATCATCATTGTCACCGATATCTCAGGCCAGGATAATAACCGCCCATCGGATGAAAAGGCACTGCAAAAAGCACCAAGCCTATTAGTAAACAAATCTTTGGAGACCCACAAAATAACCTTTATTTTAGTCTTAGACAGAAAACAGCAATTCGGATTCTTGTAAAGCACTTAGTATTATGCCAATCAAATAGGCACCTGTGAGCCCAAGGCTTTGAACATCAGTTTTATTCGGACTTTTAAAAATCCTGTGTGAAGCTTCAGATGGCTCTAGGCTTTTAAAAGGCTAGAACTGTTGCCTAAATGATTTCTGACAAAATTGCTGGGAGGGTGTAATATGCAAACTCAGTTCCCCTATTCTGGTCATTTGGTTTTCTCTCTCTCTCTCTCTCTCTCTCTCTTTTTTTTTTTTAAGGTCAGTAACTATTTGGATTCAGGACCATAATCAATGTTAATTGCACATATTTGTTCTGGATAATTGCTTGGATGACTGTTTATCGTAAAGTAAACATTACCCTTAACTAGTTATTTTAGAGCTGACAATGATAAATGCAGACTGATTATTTTAAAGGAGTACTGTATTTATTTTCACCTCTCACTTGCAGCTCATAGAGCTTGGTGATGAAACTAAAATCATGTGTTCTCTTTTCCCTTGTATTATCTCTTCATATGAAACTGCCAGTCATGCTTATTTATTAAGGCAAACAAAAGAACCTATGGTTTTGATATCAAATAAAAGATATTAAGTGATTTAACTAATTCCATGAATGTGCCTTAAATTATGAGAAATTATGAATATTTCTTACCATATTTGTTCTTTATCTTATTAAGTGACAATAATGCAGAGGCTAAATGACGCCTTCCAAACAAAACACATTCTAAATTTAATTATATCAAGTGTAATCACAGGAATCTAAATATATTAGCATAAGAATATTATAATTTTGCCTAGTAAATAGAAGTAGACCAAGTTACGTTATAAAAAATTTAAGATATAAGCTTTCTTTTTGTCAGACCCTTATTTTGCTCTGTGGAGCTAGATTGAAATCCAGGGGTTTTAACTTCACAGATAAGCAATAATCCATAATTCAATCACTCTTCCTCAAATGCAACTATTTTTCTTACTGGATCTACATTATTTAAATTCCAGATAATACTACTTGTTCAGCAATATGCTAAACTCTTATTACAGCCTGAGCTAAGAAGACAGATGATCTTGAAGATGAAGTAGGAGACAGTTAAAAAATCCATGACTGATTTCAAAGCTGACCAATGCTTAATTGATTGAGAATCAGAAGGCAAAAAGAAAATAACATCAACCTTTACGATTGTAACTGAATAGAAAGTCTCTAATATATTATAAAAAGAATCTTTAACATTGATAATGACGTATAAACAAGACTGGTGTTTTTGCACACAGTTACATGGATGCAAGCCTTATTTGCAAGGGAGACAAAGAAAAGGAGTAGATTTATTAGAAGATGCAATGAATATGCTCAGAAATTAGAGAGGATAACTTATCCCCAGAATATACACCCAGCCATTTCAGTGATGTAATA